>NW_015631056.1:272537-319566 GCF_001515625.1 Sinocyclocheilus rhinocerous | reverse complement strand
TTTTCAGACCGATGAGCTTTGTAAAAATCGACGCGTTTCAGAAAGGCGGGGCATAGAGGAAAAACAATAATGGACAGTATGTGGAAAATAATGTGTTTTTTGAACCTTAAACCGCATAAACACATTTCATTACACCAAATACACCAAATAATACTCTTTTTAGCAACATCATATGACCCCTTTAAGATATTGTATTGGACAATGGGGTGGGGGGTGGCTTAGGGGGTTAAGAACCACTGTTCTAGTGGTAGGTTTATAGTAATAATTAATACTGGTAAAAAAAAAAATATATATATATATAGATAAAAAATAAAGAAAACTATTCATATGTATTCTGAAAACACTATTTAGAAATATAGCTCTGCTGCATATTCATGAACATTTCATTAGATTCAAGTTAAACAGAAGCAGTCCTAAAGTTTACGGTCACTAATATTGTTAGTAATATTTAAATATTGCTTACATTTGCGTTAATATGCACCACTGACATATAATAACCTCTTTTAAAATGGGTATGACGTTTTAGTTTATTCTTGTCCTTCTTTTCCTATCAAATCGGGTAGTTCGAAGAACCACAAGAAAGACTTTCAAAAGATCCCATCCATACTTGATATTTATCTACTATACCATTGCAATTTAGAATTTCTGCACCACTAGTGGCATCAAACAGAGTTATGTATCACCTAAAACGTAGATCTCTTCCAAATGTGTTTTTTCAAACAATGGATTTTTCATACAATTAAAAATTGTATTTTTTAAAAAGAGGTCAGTGGTACTAAACAGATTACAATTCTGTTTACTTTTGCAGAAATTACATACTGCAGCTTTAATGCTGTTTTCTCTTGGATGTCTTGAGTATATTAGCATTCGCTTGTTAATTTTAACTGTGAGATATTAGTGTTCTAACTGTGAGATATTGTTAAAGAACTGGACTTTAGATTATGCAAATTCACCCTATAGTGTTATTTACGAATGCAGTAAGGCACATCATATTTAAATGACTTGACTGCAAATGCGTGGATTTGCATGTGTGTTTGTGTCTCATACTATATATTGAAGTAGAAATCACAGAAATTTGAGATGGAATTTCGCACGATATGGATGCCTTGATTTTACTGGTTCTAACTTTCATACTCAACATGCTTAATAGAAACAGCTCACTTGCCATACCCAGACAATATAATCATCAACTTTCCTACTTTCTCTCTCACACACACAAAAAAAACTGCTTCACTCCAGCACTGCTTTTTCCACTCCTGCTGAATTTGCAACTTTTTGTTAAATTCGGCTTTCAGGCGTTTTAAAATACTAGAACATCCCTGCATGAATTTTCCCTACTGTGGATCCCAGTCTGTTACATTAAGACCTTTCCTCACTTCTACTAAACTGCGATGTCAAGTCACACAAAGCCGAACCTAACTGTTGGTTGTCTTCCATAGATGTTTGTGGATAACTTCCAGGCAGCTAAAGAGGCTCTCAGTGCTGCCACGGCTCAGGCCGCGGAGAAAGCAGCTTCCAGTGTGAGGAATTTCGCTCAGAAGAGCTTCAGACTTGCCATGGACATCAGACTGAAGGCCCCCCTTATCATAATCCCTCAGTCCTCCACATCCCATAATGCATTTGTGGTTGACCTGGGTCTCATCACTGTGGGAAACAGCTTCTCACTGCTGGCAGCTGAGGGCTTCCCATTGCCTGCAGTTTTGGAGACCATGGATGTAAAACTCACGCAGCTCAAACTATCTAGGTAGTAAAGAAAGCTGGAGATTTTCCCCAGAATTCTCAAAATTAATTTATGTGATTTAAAGCAGATTATACAGTCAAGATAAAGAACTGTGTGTCATGTTGAGGTCATTCTTCATAGCTGTGTTATTTTAATAATACTAATGTACTATTATAGTATATTAATATTTTTAATTAACTTTTATTTTTATATTTTCTGTTTTCCTTTAAATTTTAGTTTTAAGTTTTATGCTTAGGAAATCGTGCTTAAGTATTGTTTTGTGCGTTTGTCATTTTTATTATAATTTTTTTTATTAATTTTATTTTTTATTTAGATTTATTTTTAATTTGAATACTTCAACTTATTTTCTATTTCCAGGGCAACATTTGTAATTTCATTTTTTTTAAATCTAATATTTATGTTTTATTTCAGCTTTATTTCAGTTAACAAAAATAGTTCTCAACCTGTTTGGTGTTACAGAATGTTTCAGAGGTGGCTTCTAACTTTTTCTGACTTATTTATTTGACCTTCTTTCTTCAGGAATGTTCTGAAGCATGATGCTGCTCATCTAGATGTTGAGATTCTGAAGCCCATAAATCTAGAGCTTTTACTCAAGCGTAATTTGGCTGCCACTTGGTACAACAAAATTCCTGGAATGGAGGTCAATGGAGTACTTATGTCAATGGATGTGAGTTTCTCATGAAGTGAAAGTGTTTAATGTAAAATTTCAAATGGAACCCAAACATGATTTCCAGGAGAGAAAACTGAAGGTTGGTATTTTTCTGGCTTCTGTAGATGGCTCTTGGCCATGAGGATTTTGGGGTCCTCATGAGAATCCTAGCAGAGAACATTGGCGAGGGAAGCAGGGCTGCTGCAGTGGAGGAAACAAAAGCTTCTGCTAAAAGTATGAAAAGGTTTAACCTGTCAGTAAACTTGTCCATTAAAGTTTGTCTTTAAGAGCTTCACTTTACCCTCTTTTCCTCCATAGATGAAGCTGTAGATGAAGGACTGATAGAGACATTTCCTGTAGGGACAGAGAGTCAACCTGCATTGACCAATGGTGCTTTCACTGAGAATGTTGTCAATGTGCTGCTCAATTTTGAAATCAAGGAGGTAATTAAGCTCTCTTAAGTTCTTATTTTCTGTTGTCCTACAGTCATAACTCCAGATTTGTTGACTAAGAATCTGGAGTGGACTGAGAATCCCGTATCTCTCTCTCTGTAGGTTATGCTGAAGTTGACAAAGTCCAAAAATGGGAAAGAGTGTCCCTTTTTGGTTCTCCATGTAGCTCAGCTTGGAATTGACACTAAAGTTCGAAAATATGACATGGAGGCCACAACATACATTAAAACCATCTCCATGAAGTGCCTAGAGTTCCCTGGTTTGTAGCACTTGATTTTGAAATTTCACAGTACAAAGCAACATATTTTCGTAAAAAAATAAAAAAAAAATCATAAACAAATAAAAAGTTCAAATGAGTGAGTTTTTATTTATTTATTTATTTTCAGATTCAAATGGAGAAGCGCTCTGTATAATCAGTTCCTCAGCAGAGTCGGGAGCAGATCTTCTTGCAGTCAAGTACTTTAAGGTAACTGCTTCTTTCTGAATTACACTTATGTGAGCACATAATTCCAATCATTGCATCAGCACAAAAGCACTATTTATGAAACTTCCTATACAGTAATTGTCAAAACTTCTTATGTTAAGTGTTAAGTGACACCATTTTAATCCATGCTTCAGTTGACTAGTGGCAGGACATTTCATGTCTAGACAGGCTACAGCTCTTACCTTTTAACTATTCATTTAGGTTAGCACATGAATTCATAGCGTGATCAAAGCATCAGGACAATTAGATCCAGCCATTAGCCATTATGCTTTTTTAATATTTGTGGAGTGGCTCTCCACAAATATTAAAAAATATATAAAAATATATAAAATATATAAAAAATATACATAGCAGATATGCTCACTGAATATAAACCTAACAGACCACTCAGATCATTAGGATCGAGTCAGTTAGAAATACCAAGGGTTCACACAAAACAAGGGGAGTCTGCTTTTAGTTATTATGCCGCCCGCAGTTGGAATCAGCTTCCAGAAGAGATCAGATGTGCTAAAACATTAGTCACATTTAAATGCAGACTCAAAACTCATCTGTTTAGCTGTGCATTCATTGAATGAGCACTGTGCTATGTCCGAACTGATTGCACTATATTCTACGTATTATCGTTTTCTTAAATTCATTTTAAACCTCTTAAATCAATTTTTTAAATAATTTTCAAAGTTTTAAATTCCTTGTTTTATTGTTGTGATTATTGTTTTTATTTTATTTTATGTAAAGCACTTTGAATTACCATTGTGTATGAAATGTGCTATACAAATAAACTTGCCTTGCCTTGCCTTGCCTTGCTCTTCTTTTAACTCCTAAGGGCCATTTTTCTCTAAAATGAGATAGCAGTGTCTGTCGCACATAAGTGTACTGTTAAAGTCTAGAGATATGAATGCATACTAATCAAGTTCTGATTAAATGTATAGTTGTTGTCTATGTAATATTTCACACAACGGTGATAGATTATAGATTCTCCATTATTAATCCTAGAATTACAGTGTAGACTTCTTCACTAAGATGTTGCAGGTGTTGAGAGCTTCCAAGACCCATGAATGGAGATCTTAACCTTGTTTGATTCCTGTATTTGTAGGCTGATCGAAATGGGCCCAACTTTGCAAGCCTTTACCAGAATACTGAGCAGAAGATCAATGTAAGCGTGTGTAAATAATCTTAAATAATATACAGTTTTGGAAATTGAGATGTTAACTTCATATTGTCTGTGTGTGTCTTTAGGTGGTGTTCTCCTCTTTAGACTTGATGCTGCATACTGAGACTCTCCTCTCTACCATGGATTTCCTGTCTGCGGCCCTGTCCAACAGCAGTCTGCCCTCACCTGAGAGAGAGAGCAAAAAGAGTGAAGACATGAGAACTACCTCTGCTAAATCCAGTAAACACACACATACAATCACTTAAACTGACAAACATGACATTTTTGCACATGTATCATTAAGAATGAATTAATGAAGGACTGTTTCTGTCTCAGCTGCATTGAGCTCTCCCTCTGATGGTGACATCATTGACCTGATGGTGAACATGCAGCTCGGAGCATTTAATGTGTTGGTTTGTGACCAGAAGAGCAACATGGCTGACATCAAAATTCAGGGTTAGAATACATTCCTGTTTTGAAAATGTACTACATTACTGCTACTGTGAAACTACAATAAATTTAAATTGTAAAATAAAAAATGCAGAATCTTCTTTAAAATGTAATTATATTTCATTAATATTATATATTTTATTTTTTATTTTGATTTAGTAATGATATAAATCTTCTCCTCTTGTAGGTTTGGACGGTTCTCTACAGATGCAAGGAACTCAGACGCACATGTCCACACGTTTGCGTGACTTCATCATCATGAATGTGGATCCTGAAACAATTCACAAGAAGGCAAGCTAGCTAGACCACTACATGACATTTTTACAGTTTACTATTCTTAATACATTTTAATTTCTATTTACTTTTGTTTTTATATAAACAGGGTACAACAAAAGTGCATTAAGATAAAGTGAACTGCAATATATCTGTTATTTATTTTCGGTTATTTTTGGTTCTCTAGACCATCTCCATCGTAGGCGATGAGGTGTTCAGCTTCAGCTTGAGTCTGACACCCAAAGCCACTGAGGGGTCTGGGTATACAGATACTTCAAAGGTCGATGGCAAAGTGAAACTCAACGTGGGCTGTATTCAAGTGGTCTACCTTCACAAATTCTTCATGTCATTACTGGTGAGTTTAAATTGCACACATGGCCTCTCTGCTGATTCAAGCACACTAACATACTTTCACTTTTTCTCTCTACAGAATTTCAGTAATAACTTCCAGGCAGCTAAAGAGGCTCTCAGTGCTGCCACGGCTCAGGCCGCGGAGAAAGCAGCTTCCAGTGTGAGGGATTTTGCTCAGAAGAGTTTCAGACTTGCCATGAACATCAGGCTGAAGGCCCCCCTTATCATAATCCCTCAGTCCTCCACATCCCATAATGCTGTGGAGGCGGACCTGGGTCTCATCACTGTGGGAAACAGCTTCTCTCTTCTCCCAGTGGAAGGTCGTCCGCTGCCTGCTGTCATAGATAATATGGATATACAGCTCACACAGCTAAAACTTTCCAGGTAGCCCACTGCCACAAAGCTAGGATTCTCAGACTTACTTTTTTATATCCAATATGTGTCCTTTTAAAGATCTGATAATTAACTGAACAGAATTCATTTAATGAATTTTCAAAGCCCACATTCTAGTTGTCCGTTATCAGTGTTGGGCAAGTTACTCTGAAAATGTAATCAAATTACTGATTACTCCTTTTAAAAGTAATCAAGTTACTGTTCTGATTACTTTATTTCAAAAGTAATTAGTAATTAGTTACATTACTAGTTACGTTACTTTTTTCTCCATGAAATTTATGAAATCCCAGCATATATGCTCCCGATAAAGTGTGTGCGGGATGCGGGAGAATAAAATATATATATAATAATCCACTCTCTAATCCACTGTGTGCTACATCCTTTTTACAATCTCTAGATTATAAAACACTGCATTCTGTCAGCAATGTAACATGGCAGTAACATATAGAGACCTCGGCTTGTAACTATACTCTAATTACTATTTTGAAAATTATAACGCATTAAATTACTCCGTTACTAAAAAAAGGAATCAAATTACAGTAACGCGTTACTAAGTAATTACTTGCGCGTTACTGCCCAACACTGTCCATTATACAACTCTATATATGTTTCCTCTTACACATCCTTTTGTTCAATATTCTCAGAATTTCAATGGAGCAGGACTCAAATCAGCCTAGTTCAAAACTGTTGGAGCCAGTCAACCTTGTTCTGTCTGTTAAACGTAACCTGGCGGCATCATGGTACCAGAAGATGGCTGCCATAGAGGTGGATGGAGATCTGAAGCCCATGAAGGTCTGTTCACATTATGCCAGGACATACTGTATTCTCAGCTTTTTATAGTTGCAGTGCAACAGATGGTTTTTTTTCTGTATTGACGTACATAAAAAAAAAAAATACAAAGAAAGTCCAAAGAAAGTACATTTACATTTCATGCAGATTTTAAATGAATCTGAAGTCACAGTCTGTCTCTCTGTGGAATTTACTAGTTTTGGCTGGTCCATTTCTTAGATCTGGTTATAATAATCAATAATTGGAGTGATTGCGGGAAAATTTATGAAGATTCTCACATTTTCTGACTGTGTTCCAGGTGGCTCTGAGTCAAGATGACCTGACTGTCCTGCTGCGGATTCTGATGGAGAACATCGGAGAGGCGAGCAGTGTTCAATCTGACACACCGATCGGCTCAGAGGCAGCCCTCAAACAAGAGAGTGTGTTTGTCAGGACACGTACAGCGACTGGTGAGGGAAGACGGACACACACAAATATTTTGTATAATGATTTTTCTCCTAGAGGATGTTCTCGATTTGTTTGTGTCTTGTGTAGGCTCTGAGATTCTTGTGGAGAAGCTGTCTGAAAGTAAACTGAGGGACACAGAGCTGCTGGAGAGTGTCAAATTCAGCTTTAATGTGGAGTCCCTTGGCCTTACTCTTTACAGTAACGATCCTGCACAGGTGTGTATGGAGCCTACAGATTCGTGAACACCAGTGACTGTTTACAGTTACAGTCCATTCATAAAGTGAGTGTTATATCTGTTTCTCTCTCTTTTTATCTCTCTTTCTCTAGCCCTCTGTTCATGAGGAGCAGTCGTGTTTAGGTGAATTTATGCTGTGTAAAATGAAGACTTCAGGCAAAATGTTTACTAATGGCAACATGGAGGTCTCCACCATCCTCACCACATGCACGCTAGATGACAGGAGGAGCGGTATTCAGAAAGTCACATCCAGGTGGTTTACACATATATACACATACACACACACAACTAAACATTTCTGGTCGAAAGTTTGGTATAATTAAGACTTTGCACCAAATTAGAATGATTTCTGAAGGATCATGTGACTGTAGTAATTGTTGCTGAAAATTCAGCTTTGCCATCACAGGGATAAAGTGCTTTTAAAAATATATTAAAGTAGAAAACCGTTATTTTAAATTGTAATAATATTTCACAATATTACTGTTTTTACTGTATTTTTGATCAAATAAATACAGCCTTCGTGAGCTTAAAATTAAAAGAAAAGTCATAATTTTCCCAATGTTTTACTGGTAATGTATATAAAAATGTAAGAAAAACTTTTTTTTTTTTTTCTTAATTATAACAGATTACAACTAAGAAACACATTTATTCAATATGACATTACTTAAAATGATTCAGAAGAAAAAAGCATCTACTAAACAGTTGTACAGTCCTGTTTCTAGGCCTCACCCCTCTGGTCTGATCGCTGTATTATTTTGCCCTGTAGGATGCTGGGAAGGCGTAATGAGGAGACGTCAGAGCCCATGATTGATATGACATACTTTCAGAGTGCGGATGAGCGCTCGGTGGTCGCTGTGCTGCAGAAGCTCTATTTGTGCGCTAGCGTGGAGTTCCTGTTGGCTGTGGCCGACTTTTTTGTGCAAGCCCTGCCTTCAAGTCCACCTACACAGAGAGACAAAACCAATCAGCTGCCACTCAAATACGTCTCAGAGCCCAAAATCCAGAGTGAACCTAAAGCAGGTATGAAAGAATGAGTAGTTACATGCTAAATGTAAGATGTTAAGCAAAGCCACATTAAATATTCTAGATTTACACTAAAAAGGTTAACAACTTTTTGTCATTGAGGGTGTAAAAACAATTGACGTCCAAACATGTGATTTAAGTGAGGTTAAGTGTGCCATTTTTGTGCCACTAGCGTGTAGAACTCTCACAGTTCTGGAAATCCAGGAAATGTCAGGGACTTTAAAAAATATGATTTTGAGTCCTGGAAAAGTCTACATAAATTAACAATCTTAATAGTCATGGAAATAGTTATATTTTTCTGATCAGTTGTAAAGTATTATTAGCTAGAAATGCTTGTGTACAATGAATTAGAAATGCCTGGAACAGTCCGAAAGTGTAGGAACGCTTCATTTCAGAAATTTTGGAAACCAACATTTTATGTGATACTTCATCTATCATCAACACCAGCTCCGAGAACCAGACTGCAAGCAGTTGTGGTGGACCCAGAGGTTGTGTTTGTGGCTAACCTGATGAAGGCAGATGCTCCTGCACTGGTGGCCTCATTCCAGTGTAATTTTAGCCTCCTGTCTGAAGACACGGGCCAGGCAATGAAGGCCAACGTCAGAAGCCTCAAAGTGCTCACCTGCCCCTTTATCAGGACGGAGGGTGACAAAGCCGAGACCACCGTATGCTTACTGATTTCTACTGTTTTAAATCTATTTTTACAACAGGAATAAAGTGTGATGCTTATTTTGCGCTGTACGAGGTGCAGTGAAAAATGTATTGCAAGCTATGTAATTGCAATTGTCTATAATGCTTTGCAAATCATGAATTTGTTTTACTGCAGGTGCTGAGACCATGCTCTGTTGAACTTGAGACCAAAATGCCAACCAATGCCCCATTAACTGGTTCAGTAACTGTAGAGGAGGTCATAGTGAAAGTGGGTGTTATCTGTTTGCCATATTAATATTTTTTGAAAGGAACATGTATTCTACCATTTCAAAAGTTTGGGGTTGGTAAGATTTTTTAATGGTTTTAAAATAAGTCTCTTATGCTCACCAAGGCTGCATTTATTTGATCAAAAATACAGTAAATATTTTTAAAAATATATTATTTTTTATGCATATTTGATATATTATAACATTTAATTCTGTGATGGTGAAGCTGAATTTTTAGAAGCCCTTACTCAAGTCTCCAGTGTCACATGATCCTTCAGAAATCATTCTAATATGCTGATTTGATGCTCAAGAAACATTTCTTATTGTCATCAATGTTAAAAACAATTGTGCTGTTTAATTTTTTTGTGGAAATATTTTTTCCTTCAAGACTGAATAGAAATATAAAAGTACAAAAAGTACAATACAAGCTGTAAAAGTACAGCATTTATTTGAAATAGAACTCTATTGTAAATGTCTTTAAATTACTTTACTGTGCCTTTTGATTTATACATTGCATCCTCACTAAATAAAAGTATTAATTTCTTTCTTAAAAAATCTTACTGATCTCAAACTTTTGAACTGTAGTGTATTTGCTCTCTATATTTTTTTGTGTGTGTACAAAGATGATGTTACTGTTTAAATATGTACAGTACGGTTCAAACATCTCATGTTTTGCATATCCCAGGAATATATTATCTAATCTGTGTTGAACTAACATGCTTTTTCTCGGTCTTGCTCTCTCAGATCTCTCCTATCATTCTTAACACTGTCATTACCATCACGGCTGCCATGGCGCCCAAACCTAAAGAAGAGCCGTCACAGCAGACATCAGATGACCTAAACAGCCTCTGGTCTTTGATGAATGTCGCTAATGCAAACTACTGGTTCCTTGGTGTGGATACAGCCTCCGAGGTCACTGAGAGCTTCAAGGATGTGGACAGCAGTAAGGATGGAGAGAGTTTTGATATGAACGTGAAGGTAGTGCAGGTCACGCTGGAGTCAGGTTTGGGGCATCGGACTGTTCCCCTGCTGCTTGCAGAATCGTCATTCACCGGTACTGCTCAGAACTGGTCGTCATTGCTCAGTGTCTCTGCAGATATGACACTGGAGGTGAATTACTTCAATGAGACTCATGCCATTTGGGAGCCACTGCTTGAGAGAGTGGACAACGGCAAACGGAGGTGGAACCTTAAATTAGATGTAAGCAGAATTGCGTCTCTTTTTTCACTTTTGTGTATAAACATGAATCCGCAGTCCCACCCTGTCAGATATGTTGCAGGTTGTTCTGTTGCTGATTATTTGTTTGTGTTTCTGTGTGTAGATGAAGAATAACCCTGTTCGGGATAAAAGTCCAGTTCCTGGGGATGATTTTATTATGTTGCCAGACCCTCGCACAGCCATCACCATATGCTCCAAAGACACCATGAACATCACAGTGTCCAAGTGCTGCCTCAGCGTCTTCAACAACCTGGCTAAGGTAAACCATTCAGTCCAAAGAACAACATTTACACACAAACACACACAGAAAAAAAAAACATTCATTTTCTGAGCATGCAATATCATTGTAACATTATTCACTTTCCCCATACATTTACTTAAACCTAAATTTTTGAATTACACCTGAATCTTTTTTTTTTATGAATTAAATTTTTTTTATGGTGTCAAATCAGCATATTAGAATGACTTCTGATGGACACTGAAGACTGGAGTAATGGCTGTGAAAAATTCAGCTTTGCGGTAACTTTATTTTAAGGACCAATTCTCACAATGAACTAGTTGCTTATTAGCATGCATATTATTAGTACTTATAAAGCACATATTAATGCATTATTCTGCATGAGCATATTTTAGATCCCTTAATCCTACCCCATACCTAAACTTAACAGCTAACTTATTATTAATAAGCAGCAAATTAGGAGTTTATCCAGGCAAAAGTCATATGAAATAATTAGTTAGGAATAATCTGTTAAGAATTGGTCCCTAAACTAAAGTGTGACCAGCTTTGCCATCACAGGAATAAGAATGTTTCACAAAGTTTACTGTAGCATAAGAGACTTAAAAAAAATCTTATCAGTCTCAAACTTTTGAATGGTAATATATGTTATACATCTAAAAATAAAATTTCTCTCTTGTCAGGCATTCTCAGAGAGCACAGCCTCCACGTTTGACCATTCTCTGAAGGAGAAATCCCCCTACACCATCCGCAATGCATCAGGCATTCCTCTCATTGTTCAGCACAGTGCTAACCTGCGTTTGACTGGCTCGTCCACGTGGGGTAAACTGCATGAATTGGCCGTGGATAAAAGTGTGGATTTAGAACATTCATCCTTTGAGTGTTCATCACGACTGTCTGCCCTGCAGAGGCAGGAAAGCTGCTTATTCAATCTCAGCATAGGTCAGTAACACGGACAATATACACCTCGTAAACTGTACAAATACCTTGGGTAATGCCTCAAAACCTAGTGAACTGCCTACCTAGACAGCATTTTCTGGGCATAATATGCTCTTAGAAAGTTCAAGCATGTCTATAATCCCAAAAAATGCTGTCTTGGTAGGTCACTCTTTAAGTTTTGAACAGCCTAAATGCCCATACAAAAATAAGTCAGATCTGGTTGTTCTATTTGTTAAATTACCTTTATATATTTTTGATATTATCCTATAATATTTCAGCTATAGTCTAATAATTTTTAGGTCATGAATTATAGGTAAATGCAGTATGCTAATTCATAAATGTCCCCTGTGCAGTTCCCCCAGGTTACAGTGAGATTACAAATATCCCGTTGGGTAAGCCTGGCCGTAGACTGTATAATGTCAGAGGACCCATGCAACAGGATGCTGTGTCTGTACTGCTTCAGATCGATGCCAGCGAGGGCAACAAGTTCATCACAGTACGGTCCCCCCTACAGGTTCGTCTGCTCACTTTACCTGCAGAGTGCATACATCTGTTTACTTGTCTGGATAAAGAAATCATTAGTGAAAATGACCCTGTCCAAATCACTGTGACATTGATTTTTTTTATGTGTTAACAGATAAAAAACCATTTCTCGGTGCCTTTTGCCATTCTGAAGTATTCTTCTGAACTCGGAGTGATGGTGAATGTAGGGGTTGCTGAGCCTGAGAAGGAGTGTCATGTTCCTCTAGAAGCTTACAGGTATAAATGGAGGAGAAGTGTAATTGCTCACTTCATTTTAGTGAATTTTGCATTCATATGAGTCAAATATCATTAGGAGCAACTGTAAAGAAGATCTTTGCCTACATATCATGCATATTTACAATCCAGTCACTATATCAGAGGTGTCAAACTTATAGTTTTTCAACCTAAGCATACAAATGTGGAGCACATGCTCAATGATAGTCTAGAATCAACTTTATGCTTCGTTATTAACTAATTTCATGTGAACTAATCCAAACAGAAACACTTGTAAGTTGCTTATTTAATGCACCGGGGGCTTTAGATTACATTTACATTATATGAAATTGCTAATTGGAGAATATAAATTAAACACACACACATAAAAAAAAATTGCTAATTGGAGAATATAAATTAAACACACACACATAAAAAAAAATTGCTAATTGGAGAATATAAATTAAACACACACACAAAAAAAAACCACATACTTATGATTTTTGCCACATAACTGCTCTTGGTTGGATAACTTTAGCTTTAATTAGCCATCTCAGGGTGAATATTTATACAAAGCTAAAACAAAAACCTAAAAAAATTGTCCAAAACAATACAATAAAGAGTTCTGCGACTCTGTCCTGCTGTAGCTGGATATATATTTTTTTTCTTTTTTTCATAATTTAGTCTTTTTTTTTTCTTTGCAGGCAGTGTGTTTCTATTGTTTTTGTGCTTTATGATGTAACTTTCTGTGCTCTGTGTATTACTTCAGGAGTCAGTTGTTCTTGCTGCCTGTCGGTCCTTTAGAAGATTTGTATCGTGCGTCCACCACATGCATCGCATGGAAGGAGCAGGTGCACGTGAGCTTAGAGGTTCACGCAGTGCTTCAGTGTCCCTCAACAGAGAGCAGCTTTCTGCCACTGGTGGTGAACACGCTGGCCGTGCCTGATGACCTCAGCCACATTGGCAGCCATGGGGAAGGGGACTGGGACCCTGCTTACGTCATCCACCTGCACCCAGCTGTCACTCTCAAAAACCTGCTACCTTACTCAATACGTTACCTGCTGGAGGTGCAGAATATTGCAGTTTTAATACACAAATGCGTCAGCACATTTGGCATACACATGTTGGGGGTTTGCATGATTTTTTAATGTTTTTGAAGGAAGGCTGCATCAATTTAATCAAAAATACAGTAAAAACAGTAATATGGTGAAATATTGTTACAATTCAAAATAACTGTTTTCTATTTTAAAATGTATTTTTTTCCTGTGATGGCAAAGCTGAATTTTCTTCAGTCTTCAGTGTCATAATTCTTCAGAAATCATTCTATTAATTTGCTCACCAAATACATTGCTGCTTAACATTATTGTGGAAACTGTGATATATATATATATATATATATATTATATATATAAATTTTTTTTACAATTCTTTGCTGAATAGAAAGTTCAACAGAACAGCATTTTTTAGATAAAAATCTTTTGTAACATTATAAATATCTTTACTGTTACTTTGAAAAAATATAATGCATCCTTGCTGAATGAAAGTATACATTTTATTCAAAAAAATCTTAACCCAAACTTTTGTGTATGACACATTGTATTGATCACAAAATCAGTATGAATTGATATCAATGTAATATTAGCCAGCAGTCGTTTATTAAAACCACATCACATCTCTCACAGGGTTCTGCTGACTTCTATGAGCTTCAGGAGGGCAGTGCGGCGGATGTGCTGAATTCGAATGTTGGCGGTGAAATAATGGAGCTTGTTTTGATCAAGTACCAAGGTCGCAACTGGACTGGACATATGAGGATTAGCAGAGAAATGCCTGAGTTCTTCTCCATCTGCTTCACCTGCGACACACCAGAAGGACTGACCGTGGACCTGTGTGTGCATGTGTCTCGAGTGAGCGGCAAAATGGTCCTCTCTGTTTACAGTCCGTACTGGATCATCAATAAGACGTCCCGCGTGCTGCAGTATCGTGCAGAGGATACATGTGTGAAACACCCATCTGACTTCAGAGATGTCATTCTGTTCTCCTTCAAAAAGAAGAATTTCTTCAACAAGAATAAGGTTAGATTGGGCTCTTTGGCAGTGTTTGATGGATATACCTGTACAGCTATATTAGCCAAATATCTAGAATAATCAAATCGTGAATGTCAACATGAACCTTAATGTGTTTGGGCTGTAATGTTCAGAAAGCCATGTTTCACCCGTAGATTTTGGTACGAAATGTTCTGGTAGTACTTCATAATTTACATGCTGCTCTTCCTTTTAGTTGCAGCTCTGTGTGTCCACCAGCTCATGGTCCAGTGGCTTCTCGCTGGACACCGTTGGCAGCTACGGATGTGTCCGTTGTCCAGACAAAAGCGGGGACTACTTGGTAAATGCTTTGAACATTTAATGAAATAAGAGCAGAGATGCACTGATGGTAAAATTCTGTCCGATACTGATAAGACGGTAATTATTTTAAGGTACGGCCGATTAGAAATATATGCCCGATGTTAAAAATCTATACAATATATAACACAAAAAACGAAAATATCTAAGTGCTACTGATGAATTCAGTAATGTGTAATGTGAACATGGTATGGTATGAAAAGTGGACATTAATTCTGAGATTTGTTAAAGATTACATTTGACTAATTAGTGTTTTTCAAGATTTACTTTAAGTAAATGTTAGATGGCAGCAAAGGTATTCCAAATGTAAAAATAGAAAATTAACTTGTTGGAAATCTGTTTTGATGTCCAGGTTGGGGTTAGCATCCAGATGAGCAGCTTTAATCTGACACGGATTGTTACCATGAGTCCTTTCTACACGCTAGTTAATAAGTCCTCGTTTGAGCTGGAGGTTGGAGAGGTGCAAAACAACAATGGTTTCAGCTGCAAATGGCACTACATCTCCTCCACAGAGGTCAGTGCTGAATTCATCTTTTATTAAAAGCAGAAGTATTCCTACACCATATGTGTGTTTACCGTATGATTGTGTGTGTTACAGTGTTTGCCTTTTTGGCCTGAGGCCAGCACAGGGAAGCTGTGTGTACGGGTTGTGGGATCTGAATCTAGCTCCAAATCGTTCTTCTTCAACAAGCAGGACAATGGAACTCTGCTGCGGATGGAACAGGTGAACATGATCTACCTGTAAACATGATGCTAAATATACTTTATTAAACCATATTAATCGCTTAATTCTAATCTTGGTTCCCATCAGTACGGTGGCGTGATAGTGGATGTGAATATCGCAGACCACTCCACTGTCATCAGCTTCACTGATTACTATGATGGAGCTGCACCTGCATTGGTTGTGAATCACACACCCGCAGCCACTGTCAACTTCAGACAGAGGTCAGTACCGCTTCAGTATTTTACTTCATAGAACAGATGAATGAAAAGTCTGAATATGTCTGATTAGAAAGTCTATGAAAAACATTTTTGTGGTTGTCACGATACCCAGGTTTCAGTAGTCAATAGTATCAATAACTCAATTTCACAAATCTCTTTACTAGTTTTGATACCACAGCAAAAACTAATTCCTATTGAAAACATTGTTTTATTTAAACGTTAAATAATAGTGTAAATAATAACATGAGAACAATGTTTACTTACATGAGAAATACTTGAAGAGTACATTGCATTGTTTATTAAGTCAGTAGTAAAATAAAGACAAAAGAAAGAAATTCCAAACAAAATAAATAAATAATAACAAATAAAATACATTACAGTTCAAAAGTTTGGGGTCAGTGGGATTTTTAAATGAATTATTAATTAATACATTTATTATTATTTATGCAAGCATGGCATTAAATTGATCAAAATTGTAAAAAAAAATAAAAAAATTAAAACATAAAAAATCTTACTAGGAATATAAATAAATGATGTTTGTTAGATTTTTTTTTTATTCATCAAATAATCCTGAAAAAAATATATATCACTGTTTCCACACAAACAGTAAAACTGTTTTCAACATTGATAATAATAAGAAATGTTTTCTGAGCACATTAGAATGATTTCTGAAGGATCATGTGACACTATATACTGGAGTGGACTAAAAATTCAGCTTTGCCATCACAGGAATAAATTACACTTTAAATGATATACATTTTATATATTTTATATATATAATTATAAAAGTTTGGCCAAATTTAAATAGTCTAATGCGCAGATTCAGTACAGTATTTTGACACTTTTTAACCTGGCTGTTTTCATGCATTCACTTAAGACAAGCCAATCGACAAGACAAACAAAGTGCCTTTGACCATGCATATGCACACCTGCATGATTATCAGGCACAAATGCTCATTTTTATCAACTGTGGTAGCAAAATAATGGTACTTTTGACATCTGTGCTCTTAAGATCATCCTCTCAGTGTTTTGGAGTGTGTGAATATATTTTCTGTCTCTTATCTGTGTCTCTGTGCTTGTGCAGAGGCTGTGAGGAGTCTTGGGCACTGAGACCAGGTGAAGCTCAGCGTTTTGCATGGGATGATCCAGCAGGGGTGCGGAAGCTTTGCTGGAGCTGTCAAGACCACAGCGGAGAACTGGACCTTGTAAAGGTTAGAGGGAAATCCTGTGTTAGTGAATCTAATGATCTGCTAACATTACTGGTCATGTCATTCCCATGTTGTTTTCTTTAGGACGAGTGCGGGCAGTTTGCTTACAGCAGCTTAGTTCAGATACACTGGGTGTCTTTCCTGGATGGCCGACAGCGGGTGCTGATCTTCACTGAGGATGTTGGCATAGTCTCAAAAGCACGGCAGGCAGAGGAGCTGGAGCAGTTCCAGCAAGAAGTCAACATCTCATTAAGGAACCTGGGCCTGTCACTCATCAACAATGACATCAGGCAGGAGATAGCATACATTGGCATCACCAGGTAACTAAACCCACATACAGCAACCATAAAATGAATAATTCATAATGATTATGGACTTTTAAAGGGGAACATAAATGCCACTCTTGTGCAATGATTATGATTGTGATGATTAAGAATGATTGAATTCTGTTTTTAAGTTCTGGTGTGGTTTGGGAGATGAGACCAAAGAACCGCTGGAAGTCCTTTAACCATAAGAACATTGGACTGTTGGAGAAAGCCTACCAGGACCATATCAACAGCAAGAGTGAACCAGGGTGGACTAGACTAGAAACTGGCCTAGAGGTAATAAATTATTTTATTGAAATAAAGTTTAATTAGTGAGATAATTATGATGCTTAGACATTATCGTATTCTCTTTTTTGTCTTTATTAAAACAGGTGAACTTTGGAAGATTGCCCATGTTGATGAGACAGCCATTTTCCTGCACTATCAGGAGAAACTTCCTGCCTGGCATTCGTATTGAGTTGAAACAGTCGCCTCACCAGAGGAGTTTACGTGCACAGCTCTATTGGCTACAGGTAACACCCACACACAATATACCTGTTGAATATCACACTTCCGTCATTTTTGGCATTTGTTCAGTTATTATGTGCACCACTTATTTGTTCCAGGTGGATAATCAGCTGCCGGGAGCTATATTTCCTACTGTGTTTCATCCTGTTCCTCTTCCAAAATCTATTGTTCAAGACTCAGGTACAAGCACCAGTTAGCATATGAATGCTTCATCTACGCTAATTCGCTTCTGAGTGCACATTTAGAGTGAGTGGACATGAACACACCATATCTTACCTTTTATCTTTAGAGCCGAAGCCGTTTATCGACGTTAGCATCATCACAAGGTTTAATGAGCACAGCCAAGTCATGCAGTTTAAGTAAGTGATGGCACAGTGATTACATTTTCTACTACTTGTACTAATTTAATTTCTGAATTACACTCAGCAAATCTAAATCTAATCAAAATCTTTGCTAAATGTACAGTATCAGTCCAATGTTTCTCTTATTTCTCTAAAAAATACTATACACATTGTTTAAAAGTTTGGGATCAGTAAGTTGTTTTTTTTTAAGGAATTAATACTTTTATTCAGCAAGAATGCTTTAAATTAATCAAAAGTGACAGTAATGACATTATTACAAAACATTACATTTCAAACACAACTTTGTGTTCATCAAAGAATCTTGAAAAATATGTAATCGTTTCCACAGTTATTTATTATTTGTAATAATATTTCACAATATTGCTGTTTTAATATTATACTGTTATTATATTATAGATTAAACACATGCCGCCTTGGTGAGCATAATAGATGCCTTTCAGAAACATTTTAAAATCTTACCAACCCCAAAACCTTTGAATGGTACTGTAAAAAAAATATATATATATATCGGCACTACACAATTCCAATAATTCTATTTGTTATTTTATAGTTTTGATTACTTTTATTTTTGATGACTATTGTTTTAATTTGGGGAATAGAGTAGAATAAAGAACAAGTAGATCCAGCCTTTGACTGGCATTGTTTGTTTTTGTGTAGGTACTTTATGGCATTAGTGCAGGAGATGGCAGTGAAGATCGATCAGGGCTTCTTGGGAGCAATCCTCGCCTTGTTTACCCCAGCTACCGACTCCCAGGATAGTAAAGAGAGGGTAACTACTGCTTTTTTCTGACACGTGTTGTTGTCACATATTTTTACTCATAAAATAATCCATAATGATTGCAGTGGCAAACACTTCCTCCATAATTACTTACTTTTGTTTTTGTGTTGTAATCTGGTGTGGCTTTATGCAATGTGAATGAAGAGGGGACTGGAGATGTCAGTATGTGTTTCTCTCTGCTTCAGAATAAGCTGATAGAGAAGGATCTGGAGGCGCTGCAGGCTCAGCTGATGGAGAGCTCCATGACAGACACCTCAGGCCTGAGCTTCTTTGAGCATTTCCACATCTCTCCTATTAAAGTAATGAGCCAGCACCGCTGTCCACTCCAAAACACAGCACATGTTCTCTTCAGGGTCACTTGTCACAGAAATTTGAAATCTCAGATAAGACCTGCTCCCTAGTTTCAGTTTTCCACATGCAATAGCATGGCAGGACAGTTACATACACTACCATTTAGTGTTGTAATGTTTTTGAAAGAAGTCTCAACAAGGTTGCATTTATTTGTCAAATATACAGAAAAACAGTAATATTGAGATATTGAATAACATTGAATTAAAATAACTCTTTTCTGTGTTAATATATTTTAAATAATGGCAAAGCTGAATTTTCAGCAGCCATTACTCCAATCTTCAGTGTCACGTGATCCTTCAGAAATTTCTTATTTCATTTCTTATTATTTTATGTGCTGAAAACTGTTGTTATTATTGATATTTTTGTGAAAACTCTGATCTTTGATTCTTTGATTTAATAGAAAGTTCAAAAGAACCAGATTTATTTATAATAGAAATCTTAAATGCATTTATTATTTTTTAATAATGTCAAATGATTGATAAATTGCAAAAGGATTTCCTTGACAGGTAGCCGCATCAAACTGTAAAATGACATGTAATTGTTTATGATTGACCTAGGAAACTATGTGTGTGTTCCTATAGCTGCACCTGAGTCTGTCTCTGGGCTCCAGTGGAGATGAATCTGAGCAGGGTGATATGGTCGCCATCCAGTCCGTCAACCTCCTGCTCAAAAGCATTGGTGCCACACTCACTGATGTAGATGATCTGATTTTCAAGTAAGACTTTGAGCTGTGCATGCACCCTAATAATAACTTTCACATGGGCATCGACTGACGTCTTTTTGTCTCACTCTTTGTTTCAGACTGGCTTACTTTGAGGTGAAATATCAGTTCTACCGACGAGAGAAACTGATGTGGGCGGTGATCAGACACTACTCTGAGCAAGTGGGTGATCTAAATACACACTCATGCAATGTCAGAGTTCATTCCATGAGCAAACGCTCTCCAACACGCTTACATTTTCACTTTAAATCATTGTATCAGAAGGACGTTCAGAGTGTCTTTCTCTCCTCATAGTTCCTAACGCAGATGTACGTGCTGGTTTTGGGTCTGGATGTTCTTGGAAATCCATTCGGGCTGATCCGAGGCTTATCAGAAGGAGTGGAGGCTTTCTTCTACGAGCCCATCCAGGTCTGACACATGCTGTTCATTTATCTATCTGTTCAGGCCTCATCGTTTAATTCACTACAAATGGGAGTGTGTTAACTTTCAAATGCCAGATATGAGTACAGCTTTGAGTAACCTAGATCAGCCCATCCACATAGAAAAGAGTGTCAAATATGATACCACACACTGTAAAAAAAAAAATCCGTAAAATTTACGGTAAAAAAACGGCAGCTGTGGTTGCCGGAATTTTACCATAAAAAATACGGTAGCAACGATTTAGGTTTTAACTTAAATTTACATTTAATACCGTAATTTCATTAACTGATATAATGTTAATATACCAACTATTGATGTACTGAAATCTGTTTTGTACCTTTGTAGTACACTGATAACCACCAAATGCAGGTGGTGATGAGAAAGTCACATGATGAACCAAAGCCCATCACAAGCAGCTTTTAAATAATAACATATATAAAAGGTGCACAGTGTCATTCACACAAACACCAAACACCATCATGGTAACACACATGAAACTGAAATAATGCAATAAACGTTCATTTAACAACATTAGGTGTAACACACAACCCTAATATACAAAACTGATAAGAAAAAACTAAGAAGAAACATAGTTATTTCAACAAAAAAACATCAAATTTGAAATGTAACACAGGGAATTCTGGGAATGTCAATTTACGGTTATTCACTGTAAATTATACAGTCTTTTTCACTTCCAAAAACGGTATACTACCGTAAAATGAATGTCCAATACATGTAATGTCCAATACAGTTTTTCACCGTATATAGTAGGGGAATTTACCGTTAACCATTTAACAGGTTTTTACTGTAGCATTTTTACAGTCTTTTACCGTTAAATTCACAGTCATTTTTTACAGGTATTTGAGGAATATTTAAAATATCAATATAATGCATGTAATGATGTATTATGGCTACTAAAATGACCATCAAATCATTTAATCCTTAAATTAAAATTTTAATTTAATTTAATTTAATATATGCAGCCTGCTGTATTATTATTTAAATGTCTAAATGTCTATATATATATATTATTTATTTATATAACTTTATATTTATATATTTTTAGCTTTCTGTCTCGTGGTTCTACAGTTCGATTTAAAAAAAAAACTTCTACATTTCTGACTGTTCTTTCACGTGTCATGTTTTACAAGGTTATCAAGTTATGATTTGTGTGGTCTACTTTAGATTGATAACATTTGTTTGTGTGTGTAGGGGGCTGTTCAAGGACCTGAGGAATTTGCAGAAGGTCTTGTTATCGGTGTTCGAAGTTTACTGGGCCACACAGTGGGTAAGAATCCCTGCTTTCCTGCTTTTCTCTCTCAAACCCACATATACTCACAGAGGATCCTTAATGCACATGATTATTTTCGACATTATCTTCCTAGGGGGCGCAGCTGGGATGGTGTCTCGTATAACAGGCACTGTAGGAAAAGGCTTGGCTGCCATCACTATGGACAAAGAGTATCAGCAGAAACGGAGGGAGGAGATGAACAGACCCACTAAAGACTTTGGAGAGAGTCTGGCTAAAGGAGGAAAGGGTTTCCTCAAGGTACTGAACACAAGTTCCTACACAAATAAAAAAGCATCCAAGACGACATCAAAGCATTTGCCTTTCTATTTTGTGCATTATAGATAATACCATTGCATTGTATTTAGCATGATCTGACTTCTGTCATTTCTCTGTTCTCCTTCAGGGTGTGGTTGGTGGAGTAACAGGAATTGTGACCAAACCGGTGGAAGGTATGGCAGTTTACTGCTCATGCAACACTCACTTGAATGAATTTGATCTTTTTTGTATTCAGTGATGCCAAAAATGATTGGGAATTGAAAATGCACAAATATGATGCATAATATATCGTCATGGGTTTAGGGGCGAAGAAAGAGGGGGCTGCAGGCTTCTTCAAGGGCATTGGGAAAGGCCTGGTTGGAGTGGTGGCCAGACCTACAGGGGGCATCATAGACATGGCAAGCAGTACTTTTCAGGGCATTCAAAGGTGAGACACAGATGCACATGAATATTATATCTACATCCACACATACAAACACTGACTCACACATTCGGACAGCCATGTACATACACCACCGCTCAAAAGTTTTGGGTTAGTAAGGTTTTTTTTAAACTTATACTCTTATTCAGCAAACACACATTAAATATATTTAAAATATAATAAAATAGAGAGATAGCTATTTTTAATATTTCACAATATTACAGTTTTTACTCTATTTCTGATCAAATAAATGCTGCCTTGTTGAGCATAAGAGATCTTATCGACCCCAAACATTTAAAAGCATAGTTCTTACTTTCAAATGATTTTTGTTTAAGCAATATTTTGAACCCAAAAACTCATATGTGGTCATAATAATACCACAAGCGGTTTTAGGAGGGCCCATATTTAGTCATTTTTGCAGAGTGGAAATCTTGTCATTCCTACTAGGGAAGAGATATATTGATGTATCATATTATGTAAGCACTGATGTGCACTTTACATACACATTTTGAAAAAGAAGATTAGATTAATGATATCCATTCTGAAAGGACAAGAAAAATATTTAATATTTAGTTACAAATTTCCTGTGGTAATTTTCTAATATACTGTCGGCTGTCAACTGAGTGTCAGTGTCCTACTTTGTCTCTTTTGTCTTTGTTTTTTTTTTTTTTTTCTCACATAGTGTTGCTTTTGTTTTCCCGTGTCAACTAATTTTGTGACTCTTTCTTTCATGTTTTTCATAAGTTAATTCCTGGATGTGTTTGTTCTTTTTAGTTCAGTGAGTATTTGGAAGCTCATGAGTGTATATGTGTACAAATGTGCGTATGAAGGACTGAATGACTGAAGTGTGAATGTATGTGCCTATGTTACCCAAAGACATGACGGTGAATGATCCCTCTGCATTCACTCAGTGGGGTTTGCTTGTTTCCTGGGTCCAAAAAAAAAAGTGAATTTTGCAGCATGAAAGAATTTTTAATCTACAGGTTATGAATGGTTGAAAGGTAAGCATTGCATCATGGGAAGCAAAGGATGTGAGCTGTAGTGCAGAGCATTCTGCCATAATCTGCAGTTCAAGAATCCCCTTATAACTGGAGTAATTAACATGTGCCTATTTTCCCATAATTGTTACATTTGCTTCTGATCTCCACACCCCTTTCACTGGTGCATTTTGGGGCCAGTGGAAAGTCTGATGAGCAGAGCAGCACAGACAGGAGCAGAGGAGCATAGAGAGAAGCGAAAGTACAGATAAGCACATATACTCACTTGTAACTATGTTCAAGGGAAATGAGGCGTTTTAGGTAGGCGTGGCTGACTCTTAACTTTTATAAAGAATATCTCTTTGGATTTGAGACTTTAGTCTTTGCAACTTTACAGATCTTCTTTATGCACCAAGAGCTTGTAACACTCCAAAGAGAAAGGAAAATTTGAAATCGCATCATATGACCCCTTTAAACCAAAGTTTCAAATGGTGTGTAATGTCCTTATAATCATAGTTAAAGGAATAGTTCAAACAAATAAAAATGGTCACCATTTACTCACCCTTATGTCATTTCAAACCTGTATGAAATTCATTCTTCTGTGGAACATAAAATGTTATTTTTAAAATGTTTGTCTTTTTGTCCGTGGACCCTTTTTACAGACAAGTTTGTAAGTGGTGACGAGTTTCCACAGTTACTAAAGGTACAATATGTACGTTTTCGCCGCTAGAGGGCGTGTATTCAAAACAAACAAAGAAACAAAGGCGTAGTTTGATGACGCCGTGACTGAGTGTGGAATCATGGGAGTTGTCGTCTTCATCCCCACAGCCGACGCAATCCGACGGGAACTTTAGCTATTGGAGCAAATAGAAATTCAAAAATTATATTTGTTGTTGTGTCAGTTTGCCGCTGTTTTAGAAATTTACCAAACTATGACGATTTCTGCTGTTGACACCCACAATGACTGAGACACCTAATGTGAAAAGCATCTATTGAGTTTCATTATATGGACAAACTCATCTTTTGTGTTCCACAGAAGGAAGAATGTACAGATTTGGAACAATGTGTAAATGAGTATAATTTTGGCTGAACTTTGGATAATGTCCCTCTTTCCGACTGCTCTGCTTGTCAGACCAAGTCCACTGCATGAGCTCACTGCACTGCTGATGCACTGGACTCTATGATACAGCACTGCCTAGTGTGACCAGGCGCTCTCCAAGCAATAGCAAAAGAAGCATTATGATTTCAAAGGCAGTCGATGACCAGGCTAACCAATCACATTGTGCACCCATGCCTTTAATTCCACTCTGGAAAAATGAGTTGGCCAATCTGTGGTGTTCCCGCCCCTGGCTTTTTC
Source organism: Sinocyclocheilus rhinocerous (assembly GCF_001515625.1). Taxonomy (NCBI): domain Eukaryota; kingdom Metazoa; phylum Chordata; class Actinopteri; order Cypriniformes; family Cyprinidae; genus Sinocyclocheilus; species Sinocyclocheilus rhinocerous. The sequence goes on along the minus strand of NW_015631056.1, from coordinate 294,749 downwards.
ATGCCAAACCTTTCACGACAAGCTGGAACAGTGATGCCCCCCCAACCCCTCCAGTGATTCTCTAGCATATGCGCTCAATCATCACCATTCGTTCTGCTCTCCATCTTATACACTTGAATCGATCAGCTCTGTCTGTATGAACTAATCATATTGCTTTTCCATGCTCGCACTGTAGAAGTAACCAAAGGTGAGAGAGGGCTTAAGGAATCAGACACTGCACGCAATAGCACAAAGAAACTTTGTAGGTTGATTATTTTGAAATGACTCTTTGAGATGAATTGCATTTGTTCAAGGCTGTTCGGGCATGCTCAGATGAAATTTAATCGAGTAGATTCTGTTCACTACCTGTTGTTAAGAATGACTCACCCATTGCCCACGCATTTTAGATGAATAAACAGTCTTTGTGAGAGTTATATAACATGCTGTTGCTGCCTTGATTTGCAGAGTGGCGGAATCGACTGAAGAGGTGACTAAATTAAGGCCAGTGCGTCTCATACAAGAGGACGGCATCATACGGCCCTACAACCACCATGAGTCGGAGGGCTATGACCTCTTTCAGGTGAGGTCACCTGTCAACCCCACTGACCAGGCTACTAGACCCCGATGGGAAGGATTTTAATCAGCATAACCCTCCATTTTTTTTTAAATTTACAACTACTAACTACTAACAGCCAAACTGTTTTGAAGGATTGGAGTCAGTTTGACAAATTAAGGCAAAACCATTGTTTTTTTCATGAACTGGTCAATTTCAAGATTTTGGACTATTTTGCTTCCATAGCATTGTCGCATTTCAGACTATTCCTCATGCGCTGAGCCAGAAAGCTCCACTTCAGTAGGACTTACATGCACCAAACTTTCCAGTTTTATTCCTATTTATATTCGGAAGGTTTTTACAGAGGGATTTGTTCATATATATCATCCTGATTTATGTAACATTTTATTCCTAAAAATGTGTTGATTTTTTTTTTCCTGAATGTTAACAGCACTTTCTGATTTATGGAATTATAAAAAAAATTATTCTCTCTAAAATCCCCTCTGTAAAAACTTTTTAAACTCTATAATATCAACAAAAATAAAACAAGAACTTTGAACCTGGCTTTATCTAATGTTCAGATTTCTGTTCTGGAAATTTTTGTTAATTAGTGCATATTTAAATATACCATTTTCAGGAAACAAAACAAAACAAAACAATTGTCTTATTGTGATGTGATTATTCAACTGAGGAGTTAAACGCAACCAAATTCCAAGTCCCCTTGTTAAAATTCCAACTGTGTTCTTCATTAAAACTGACCTTAAACTCCAAAGTTGAGCTGACTCCTGCCATGCTGTGAAGAAATTAATTCCTGTTTTCCTACTCATTTAATTTGTTCTTTTTCTCTCTTTTCTGTCCTTTCCCAAATGCAGCCTGAGGAAATGTAAATTGGGAGTGGGAGATGGCATTGGGACTATTACCTTAAAGGAACACTCCACTATCGGTAAAACTCAGCTGTTTAACTCTAGGGGAGTTGGAAAATGAGCCAATTTTCAAAAATAGTGGAGTGTTCCTTTAAAGGTGTTACTGAAAACATTTGAGAACACAGAGATATTGTAGCACTTAAATGAACCAAACTGGATATCCAGTACTAGGCTCAGTCTAGCTTGGTCCACCTACAATAGAATGTTACATGATTGTGTTTAGAAAATGATATATTATCCTAAGTCTGCATCTGAAGTTGTCTGTCTTGTGCACTTTTATGGCTGTGCTACTTTTCTTATCTAGAAAACATGTTTTTTCTTATTGGTCTCCATTAATTTTGCCAAAAATATTTCGGCATTATACCTCAGACATTTCTATTATATCAGTTTTATATCAGTATATACTTTTATTTTGTATCAGTTAATGGCAAATATATCCAAACATAAACTCATTAGTCAATATCATATTTTCCCCCAAATATATTATTTGAAATTCACAAAAACAAGGTAATTTTAAGACTTTAGAGCCACACTGGCAAACAATAATAGATTTTCATTATTAATATTTAAACAATTATTAGATTTGTTAGAAATAGGATGTGGAACTTCCAAAGTTCGTCTATTTTTCTAAACTTCATTTTAGTTTCTTTGAATTTATGTCTGTAAATACATTTCCATGAATATAAAGTCTGTTAACACAATATTACAGTCTACATAAAATGTATTTATTAAAAATATAATGTAAACATTATTCTCAATCATTGTCAATACATAAAAATGCATATTAATATATGCAAACGTATTTATATGCACTAAATGGGCATTTTACAGTGCATGTTGGAATTAATGTCTGATGTATTTTCCTATATACTTTATACACTATATCTTATATAAGACATGTGGTTCATAATTGTCATGTAATTGTTTGTTTTAATGTGGCTTTACTGTGTTGTAATTGTATTAATTGAAGTTTGCTTGAGGCCTTTGTTTTGACCCAAATAATCTGGAATAAATCAATACTCCTCTTTGCCATGATCAGTTTTATGCATTTTGGATGCATTTTCTGATTTGAATTTTCTGTGTGTGTGTGTGTTTTTTTTATTTTTTTTATTCGTTTTGATTCAGATCATTATTGCTGAAAAATATTTGGGTGCAGTCTCTACAGTATTTGGTGTATTGTGCTGTATGAGCGTGTATGTTTTTCAGAGGTCTGAGATTAAACAGTTGGATGGAGAGATCTTCAGAGAACACTATGAGTACCCAGGGTACAAAAAAACAAACATCATTATCACCAACAGGTATTCCAACAACAGAAAAATGATGAAACCGTGGCATTTTGCCAGTTTTCCCTTTTCCATATGTACTTGCTGTGTGTTGGTTTATTTATCATGCAGGAGAGTGATGTGTGTGAAGGAGATCGACGTGATTGGACATTTCAATAAAGAATGGGAATGTCAATTTGAGAACTTTCAAAGGCCTCCAAGCAAAGAAGGAGGAGATCTGAAGATATATTACCGGGTACATAAATGGCTTCCTTTTACATGCTTCCTAACAGCACAGTGATAAGTGTATAATTTAAAACATACTGATAAAGTCATGATCAACTAATTAACATTGCTTTACAAACATCTGGATGTTGGTGCAGGAACAGAACAAATTAAACCTCATTAAGAAGGATGGACAGATGCTAGTGAAAGTGATACACATGAGACATGCTGACATGGCTGAGGTAAAAATCACAGACGTGGGTTTTGTGTGTGTGTGTGTGTGGATTATAAATTAAAACTGCTGCTTGAAAATTATTTAGCTTTTGAAGGAATAGTTCACTATTGAAAATTTGCTGAAAATGCATTCACCCTTAGGCCATCTATGATATAGTTTAGTTTGTTTCTTCATCGGAAAACAAATTTGGAGAAATGTAGTATTACATCACTTGCTCACCAATGGATCCTCTGCAGTGAATGGGCGCCGTCAGAATGAGAGTTCAAAAAGCCTATAAAAACATTGTGGATTATTGTTATGTTTTTATAAGATGTATTGACACTCATGCTGATGGCACCCATCCACTGCAGAGGATCCACTGGTGAGCAAATGATGTAATGGTAATTTTTTTCCTGATCTGTTTCAATGAAGAAACAAACACATCTAGATCTTGGATGGCCTGAGGGTGAGTACATTTTCAGCTCATTTCTATTTTTGTGTAAACTATTCCTATAATGAATTCAATTTCATCAATGTGAAACTGGCAAGCAAAATGTCAATGCCCAGTGTTAAATATGAGACCGGGCATTTTACAGTATATTTAGCTTGCTGTTTCACAGATGCCAAGTTGTGATTAAGCTAGTTGCACAGGTTGCACTAGTTTTATCTCTTTCATGCTTACATGCCTCTATACTGAGTAAAAGTACATTGCTATCAAAATGACTGCTTTTCATTTTCTGTCAAGAACAAGCGGTGGCCTCTTTGACCTCTTTTGCTTCACACTCCACAGAGACTGCGAGAAGGAATTGACAGTGCCCAGTTTGCACGCAGGCAATATCAGATGGCACGGCAGAAATCACAGCGCTTCATCAAAATGGGCAACATTTAAATTAGCCAGACAAACCATGTAAACGCATGCCCACATCATCTCCGTTTAATATACTGCCTAGCATTCAAAGTATCAATTATGTATAGAAATATATTTTAGCAAATCTATTAGTTAAACTCAATGAAGTTTTGAATGTGTCTCTGAATTTTTGGAGTTAGAACTACATTTTTTTGGATGCTTAAGCACTTCGCCTTGTGTTTTGCTTGAGGTCTTGATGATGGGAGAAAACAAATATGGAAAAGAGATTGTTTTGTTAATTATTATTATTTTGCACTTGCTATAAAAATACATCACTTCAATATACAACTGTAATGTATGAGGCTTGTCCAGTTTAGCTCACTTATCTTGATTACAAATCCTGTCATAAAAGAAAGACAAAAACTCGTATACAGCATTTTGTGTTCTAGATCATCCTTCCACAGGTTTTGCTCAACAGTGACACATATAATACACAAAGTTGCTCTCAGCTTCTTAAAAATTATAACACTACAATGTTTTGTTCTCTCATAGTGTACTATGACTATGTAGTAAAACAATTCAATTGACAGACCACACCTGCTATTTGAGGTGGAGACTATGATATGAGTTTAGCTTTACCTCTCATTACTTGTTTGTTTTGGAAGTAACCAAAAAATTATTAAAGGGTGCCTGTTTATATGGCAAGGAAAGATTGCACCGTATTCCACAGTTTTCCCACAATGATGTACAGTGAAAGGATCCTCTCCATGTTGCTAAGTATCTGGGCTTCCTGTATGTTGGTGCAAGTGACCCCTATTAGCCTGGTGTGGGCAGGAAAGGAGAGGTTGGTTATCCCATGCCCCAGCGCTGGGTATTTCCATGTCCTCTTATTTCCTATGCATCAGTCGACCAGACATACACCCACAGGTCAATGCCACTGTGTATAGACAGCTGTAACAGCTAAAGTCACCAAATGTCATAGATAATCTCCACTAATCCAGTGCAAACACTAGGAATGTCATGGGTTATTATATAAGAATTTCCCAATCTCGTCTGCCTCTCTAGATAATAGCTGTTTTCAGAAACATTCAGTTTACTGTAATGCTTATCACAACCTCGTATGGCAATGCAGCACAGTAAAACTGCAGTATCTAAAATCAATCTCATGACTGAACTCTATTGTGAAAACTAGCATAGGTTCATGCCACAATTAAAACTATAGTATTGCATTTTGATTAAAAAAATAGAGAATCAAATTGGCTAAAAATAATGTGAATGTATCTCTGAACTTTGGGAGTTAGAACTAGATTTTTTTAGATGTTTAAGCAGTAAGCACTTTGCCTTTTGTTGTCATGTTTGCTTGAGATAGGTCTTGATGATGGGAGAAAACAAATATGGAAAAGAGATTGTTTTGTTAATTATTATTATTTTGCACTTGCTATAAAAATACATCACTTCAATATACAACTGTAATGTATGAGGCTTGTCCAGTTTAGCTCACTTATCTTGATTACAAATCCTGTCATAAAAGAAAGACAAAAACTCGTATACAGCATTTTGTGTTCTAGATCATCCTTCCACAGGTTTTGCTCAACAGTGACACATATAATACACAAAGTTGCTCTCAGCTTCTTAAAAATTATAACACTACAATGTTTTGTTCTCTCATAGTGTACTATGACTATGTAGTAAAACAATTCAATTGACAGACCACACCTGCTATTTGAGGTGGAGACTATGATATGAGTTTAGCTTTACCTCTCATTACTTGTTTGTTTTGGAAGTAACCAAAAAATTATTAAAGGGTGCCTGTTTATATGGCAAGGAAAGATTGCACCGTATTCCACAGTTTTCCCACAATGATGTACAGTGAAAGGATCCTCTCCATGTTGCTAAGTATCTGGGCTTCCTGTATGTTGGTGCAAGTGACCCCTATTAGCCTGGTGTGGGCAGGAAAGGAGAGGTTGGTTATCCCATGCCCCAGCGCTGGGTATTTCCATGTCCTCTTATTTCCTATGCATCAGTCGACCAGACATACACCCACAGGTCAATGCCACTGTGTATAGACAGCTGTAACAGCTAAAGTCACCAAATGTCATAGATAATCTCCACTAATCCAGTGCAAACACTAGGAATGTCATGGGTTATTATATAAGAATTTCCCAATCTCGTCTGCCTCTCTAGATAATAGCTGTTTTCAGAAACATTCAGTTTACTGTAATGCTTATCACAACTTCGTATGGCAATGCAGCACAGTAAAACTGCAGTATCTAAGATCAATCTCATGACTGAACTCTATTGTGAAAACTAGCATAGGTTCATGCCACAATTAAAACTATAGTATTGCATTTTGATTAAAAAAACAGAGAATCAAATTGGCTAAAAATAATGAACAAAGTTGAGAGAAGTGGATTACTTTTTGTACAAATAACTGTCCTTTATAGTATCGATTTAAAAGGATATAGAGCAGAGGGTCCATTGAGAACAAAACATTACATATATTTTCCAAGACATTTTTATCTAATAAATGTTCTAACTAAAGCTATATTGTACATTACATAATATAGTAATGTTTATTCTCATAATTAACGTTATTTAAAAAAAAAAAAGTATAATCTAGCAAATCTATTTTTTATGCTGGTAGGAAAATGGCGTCTGTAAATGTTGCAATTCTCAATAGAAAAATACTCTTAAAAACTTGAAAAGAAGGTCAGCAGCAGTATACCTAATAAATGTTTTGGGCTCGTCATAAATCTGGTGTTTCTCTGTCTTACTTATATTGTGATTCTAGCTATAAGATAAACTACTTAATACACGACAACATGAAGTTCACACAATGCTTGCAAGCTCTGGAACGGTGTTTAGCGGAAGTACGTCAGCAGCATGTTCGCTCATCACATGTCAAGCATGCTGTGTGTCAGAGTCTATGGCTCTGCTGTGTGTATGTAGCCTACTCTGGTGTGAGTGAAGGAAAGAGTCTAGGCGAGACAACAGTCGAGTCACTGAGAAAATACGAGCATTTATTAATAACATTCTGCATCTTGGGATAAAGGACTTGACAAGTTCGCTCATCACATGTCAAGCATGCTGTGTGTCAGAGTCTATGGCTCTGCTGTGTGTGTGTAGCCTACTCTTTGGTGTGAGTGAAGGAAAGAGTCTAGGCGAGACAACAGTCGAGTCACTGAGAAAATACGAGCGTTTATTAATAACATTCTGCATCTTGGGATAAAGGACTTGACAGCGCAGAGGAATTGTTAAATTAATATTCTCAAAAAATTATATATAGTTCAAATATTAACGACGCGCCTTTCCCATTTATTGTCCATGTGAGCAGTTATACCTGCCAAAGATTTTTAAAATGCACCGATGAACAAATTGTTCTGTTGAGTCGGATCTTTTAGGTTGAACTGGTTAACAAAATTAATGTTTTATTGTGATCCATAGTCTATGTTTGATTTTATGTGTCAGTCTAAACGATTCGTTCACGAATCTAACTGAATTGGTACGGTTAGGTAGGAATCGCAGTGATTAAAAATTCACAACTCACCGACTCATTGAGCCGTTTAAGTTTAATTGCAGTAAATGTTAACAAATAAAGCAGATTTTAAATACGAAAGTTTTTTTTATTTATTTTAATGAATATCAATTAGCATTTTTACTTTTATACCAAATCTTAAGAGATGTACAAAATACATTTTATTGTGGCTTATTTAGATGCAAATTACATTTAGGTTCTAAATCAGGCTACATTTACATTTGTATTAGCTGAATCATGGCTGCTACAAACAAAATTATGAAGCAAGCAACTACAATAAACACTCATGTTAATAAATCTTAAGCGAAATGTGCCACATATATGGCTTCACTGGAATGTTTCGAGCATGTCAGTGTATGTTTGGTGTGACCGTGTCTCGCGCTCAAGAGCGCTGTCTGTGGACAGAAGAGCCACACCCGCTCCCATGAACACTAACAGATCTGTCACACGCTCAAGTGCAATCCGCACCAAAAGACGATGTAAAGCGAATCCGAGTTGTTCTACAAAGCGATCCCATTGTAATAGTAACTGAAACCCGCAGAAGAACATGGAGTCTCCGCCAGAGCCCGTCATGGCGCCGCGCAAGAGCGCTTCGGTGGAGGACAGCCCGGTAAAACTGGACAGCAAGGCTGAAACCGACAAACCAGCACCAGTTCGGCGGCAGAGTTGCTCAAGTACCAACAAGGGTAAGGCTCGAAGAAAAGAACCAAAACTTGCTTGTGAATTATTTTCCAGCTTAATCAAGTTCACGGAGATCAAATTTTAGCCTAATCTTGAACTTAAGACCTTGCAATGTGAGCTGTTTCATATTAGCGCTGAATTTACAATTGATTAAATAGATTAAACATCATGTTATTTTACCCATATGGAGGCCTGGTGGAAATCAAGCTAGCACATGCACGCTTAGTGCAAATGAACGGCTAATATACAAATTTGTCGGCGAGCACAAACATTTCTGGCCACTGGCTACCTGTCATTTCTGATCTATTACTCGCATGCTGTTTAGTAGTTAATGAAGAAGTGCTGTCGTTTTTCACGACTTGTCACAGCTTTATCTTCTTCTGCTATCATTGTGTTTGTAGTCGATAGACAGCGCTGTGGCCAACGTGTCCGTGTTTCAGTAGGCTACTACTAATAATACACAGACTTAAATGCAACGTATGCTAGGGCACTAAGCACAGACATGACAACATTTGCATAGCAAAGTGGTGATTTCATGGTGTTTAAATGAGCACAAAGCCGTTTGTTTTACATGGGACTGCCACACCCCTTTTGTATCTCTGATTTGGGGATGTAAGTCAAAGAAATGTCGGTTAATGTGTCATTCGGTAGACTATCATAGTTGACAGTTTAGTCAAGAGCAGATTTCGGGTCCGCTTGGCTTTGGCAGTCATGTCTGCGGCTGTGCCTCAAAACCTAGTTGAGCTGCCTACCTATGCAGCATACTTGGGCACCATATGCAACCATGTAGCCTTCAGATGCTGTCTAAATAGGCAGCTTGTTCGGTATTGAGACGCCGCCCGTGTGTCTGGCAGGCGTTGGGCTGCGCTTGCTTGCGTGTGTGTGGAGCGCTGTTATGTAAGAGGTTAAGTCACACACAGAAGGAGAGGATATGAAGGGGTATTTTCACGTCTTTACCGCTCGTGTAAACAAATTGGGGTTCATGTCATACTGCGGTTTTTAAAGCAGGGCGTTATTTTCCCTGTATTTTGACACAGTTGTACCGTTTTCTCTTCGCGGACACACTGTCTAGTGTCCCTGTTACATAACCAGAGGACGGAGGCAGATAGGCTACGTTTATGGATCCGGCCGCTCGAGGAGTTTCAGTTGGACTCGGAAAAAGAGTTACTCCTAACCCGTTAACCTATATTCTCATACTCTCCTGCTTAGTTAAGATAACTTTCCCTGAGGATTGGCCAAATGAGTCGCTCAGTATTAAAGAGTAATTTCAAAAGTGCGCACGAGAAACATTTTTTACACTGGCTGATGTTTACATAATAGCCCATAGGAATAATTTAGGATAAGTTTATTTTTTAAAAATCCACATGAATCCATGTCTCCTTAGTAAATTCATAAAAACTGTTCGCTGGCTTTGATCCATGTGAGTTAAATATGTCTGATTTTATGTGAGGGTGTTAGTATGAAACATGAAGACCAATAAAGTCAGCATGGAATTAATATTCACCCTATGTTCTAAAGTAATCTGGATGAACTTGTGAATGATTCATCCATGAGTGTTTCATTTGTTAGTTGTTGTTTTTTTCTCAAGCTCGCATTCATATTTGCCTTCATCCTATCAACAAACGATGGGTCGAACTAAGTCCCCACCCTACATTTTTTCTTTTTTAATAATCTGTTTAACTTGGATGTACATCACAATACGGAAGAAAATATTTGTCACATCGCAACTTTAAATATATTCTGATATTATTCCTCACACCCAGGCCCAAACAATGGAAATTCTGTCCTCATTTACTCATTATGTCGTTCTAAACCTGTATGACTTACTTCAGCATTTGTCAAAATAGTTTATTTTGTGTTTGTCATTTTTGGGAGAACTATCCCTGTAAGGAGTCTTCTTCAGCCTCAGCAGCTGAGACTCTTCCTCTCAGCAGTCTCTCTAAAAGCTCCATATTTTACACAAGTGCAGGGACTACCTACCCAAACTGATGTTAGTTACATAACTCTGTTTCCACAAAATGGAGGTGGTGGACCTCAGGGTGGACAAGTGGCTACACACTAGCACTCAGTTAAAAATGTGCAAGGCCATCGCAGAGCATCTTATGTCCACTTGAGGCTATTGTGCAGTGGGCCGCAAGATTGTGCCTGACTCAGAGCTCAAATGCAAAAAAATAAATGAGGAAAGAGGTGTGTTAGATATGCCCAAGCAGACAAAATGGAGAGCAACACGTTGTCTAATATCCGTGTCCACTTGAATAGAAGTGGTCATTCTGAGTAATATTAAGGTGTGTTCACATCATTCTGGAATTCTGGAATAAAAAGGGTTCACACACTAGTAGAACTTAATTGCAACTTTTCTGATTTGTACCACTTGACCGCTGCAATGTCATTCGGAAACACTCAAACTGGCAGCTGCTTCAGCAGTAAAATGTAGTAAAGCAGTTAATTTGTAAAATGTCTATTTAATATTTTTTCTACAGTATAATTGACTATTGGTAGTGTCTTAATAATGCAAGAATAATATTTACATATGTTTATATGTGGTTTTGTCTATTGATTAATCAAATGACAGAATACTTTTGGTGTTAATAGTGTTGCCGTAGAAACTCATAATTGTAAGTCTGAGGACATGAGCTCTGAGTAGAACGTCCCGGGTTGTCATCTAATAATTATGATAATTACGACAAGGCAGAAACAATAAGCAATATTTTCAGCGGTTTTGTGCACATATGAATATATTGGCCACCTTGCTGTTTAGGTATTGATCATGGAAACCTTTCCATTGAAAAGTTGGCATCTGGTGACTGCTATTAAAAGGCTTGATTTTTAAATCGAATAGGACTGAATGAGGATGTGTGTGTTTCCAGTGGAATGAATATGTAAGAAACAGGGCATGGTGCCTTTAACACAAGTGAGGGGAATAAGCAAAGTTTCCAAAGTCGATGCAACCAGTGTTTTAGAACCAAAGTCCTGTCTGGAATTGTGGAGACAGAAAAATGAACATGCACTATGAAACATAATCACAGAAAGAGAGCAAACACTCTAGCCTAGGTTTTTGTACTATGATGGAGGGTTTTTTGCAGTGGGTGACAGGCATAATTGGCTACAGGTGCGCCCCATCTAATGCTGCCAGGCAAAGTACTTTACACACCCTCCAAAGCAGTTGCAAAATGGCCATAGCATGACGTTTGGTGAGAGGAGGTGTTTGCATCAAACCGAGAGTTATGTAGGATCTTCACTCACTCTAGGCTAATAGACTTTTGCTACCAGGCCTGATGGTAACCTGAGAAGAGAATTGCTGTGGATTTAGACAGTTCAAAAGTACAGAACACTGAAGTGATTATAAATGTGGTTGATGATGAGCTGTTGATATGAAGGCAAGGTCTCAGGTAGATACGAATCATTAACTGCTGCTTTTAAGTAGAGCAGAAGTGCGTTGTCCATCTGGTGGAATATTTGATTACATGATACACTCTGATGTTCGGAATCTCACTTTACACTCATTCACCAAAGTCAGTAGTTCAAGGAAATTGTCCATTTGTTATGTAAAGCTTCCATTTCTTTCCAAGGTTTTGTATTTTGTTAGAAATGCCAAATACAAAATTAAAGATTTGCTGTCTTACCTGTTTACAGCAAAGTGAAATATCTCCATACCTGCTGAAAATGACTCGCCTTGTAAACCACTTATACTAAGTCAGAGAGAAACATGTAGTTTAAGATGACATTCTCAGGAATGTTTTTTTTTTTTTTTTGCTGTTTTTACCTTCTTGCTCAGTCAGATTGCAGAAGAATGGGGGGCAAGCGTTCTGGTTGAGTTTATCTGAATGCTCTGCACTGTACTCTGTGTACTCCCCGCTGGGCTGTAACCGTGGATTGGGTCCCATCGCATGGCCTCATGTTTCCCCTGCAGCATGTACCAGAAAGCTACTAGATTGTTTACATTTAGAGCAGCTTCACCTCGCAGGTTCCTCGTGAATCATTCTGGTATATATATTGTGCAATCGGGTGATTTGATTAGTAGGTCAAAAAGTTGAAGTTTGTGCTCCATAGGAGTGGAGCTAATTGGTTAGTGAGGCTGACTAGCTCAGAGGTTTTCAAACTGGGGTCCTGATTTCTAAAAACCATGTGAAGTCAAAAATCATGAAATTAATTGAAATAATTTTTTTCTACTGGCAGCCCTAGTATTTAACAGAATAAAATAAATAAAATTTAATTCAGAATGTTTCTTTTCAGGTTTATACATTTACCACTAATAGTGTGTAGAAAAAATGTTAATATACTGATCATTTAAAAGTTAATATTTATTTAAATAATATTTAAATAGATCATATTTTATAAAATTTCTTTAGTACAATCATGAAGACATAAAAGCCAATTATTGAATTATTTTTATTTATAAATGTGAAAAAATGTAAGCTTGGATCAAATGATCTTCTTTGTACATCAAAAATTAAGCTGTGTATATATTTTAGTAAGGGTCCCTCACAAGGACTAATTATAGCGAATGAACATTACACAGTTATTGAACTGAACTGAACTGGAGCTGAATAATGACACTATTGTCTTGCTACAGCTGCTTTTTAGCGGAATTTTTTTTAAAGTTTGTATCATTGATTCTGTTACTTTCCTGTTCACTACTGTAAAGCTGCTTTGAAACAACCTCTGTTTTATGAAGTGCTATGGCTATAACAATAAAGGTGACTTGACTTTACATAGTTTTACACTAGAGTTTACGTTACGTCACGTCAAATACACAAACACAGGTGCGCTGCGCATCCATTCAAATGAACTGAAAAATATCACAGATCGCTTGATGGAGAGTGAAACTCTGAAGCGCTCAGTCAGAGTGTTCTGTGAATGAAAATATATCTGTGCTAATCATATACTCAGTATCCAACTCACACACTGGCGAGTAAAATCTGAGAATTTATTAGCCATTGGCTAATATTAGACATAATTTAGTCGCCCAGAGTGAAGATTTAGTTGCATATGCGAGTGATTTACTCGCAATGTAGAGGGTTGAAATAGTTGGTCAGCCAAACCAGCCAAGTTCTTTTCTCTGCAGAAACGTTTCTTTGAGTGATTATTTCATCATCGCTGATGATGTTCACAACATTCTTGGGACAGAAGCTTCAGTGCTTGAGTTTAGTCGAAGCATCTAATCTCTCTTTAATTTGATAAATTGTCAGTACGCACACTGACCTTCCAAGAGAAGATGTTTTGTGTTGAATCCTATTTTCCAGTGAGCTGCGTTCCAGTCTAAATAGTGCGATAATCTCTGTATCAGTTGTCAGTGTCATGTCAGGCAAGCTGGACAAAACATCTTCCTTTGTTTTGTGCAGCTGGGGGAATACACACACACACACACATTCCTGAATGGATGCATGATTCGTGGCATTGGCAGAAAGTTACACTTTTGTTGAATGATGTCAGAGCAGCTGGCAGACAAACCATAATCTCAAACAGCACATTGTTAATTCAGCACAGAGAAGTGAGTGAATTAAATATTCAGGATGCGTCCGGTTTTCCTTTAATGTGGCCTGTGATACCTGCACAAGGGCAGCACTTAATGGGTTTCACAGACGCTTTTGTCCAAAGTGACAAACATTACATACATTTTATCCCTGGGAATTGAACCCATGACCTTGGTGTTGCTAGCGCCAAGCTCTACTGTTTGAGCCACTCAACATTTAGTCTGTGTTCAGAATACAATACTAGCTTAGTGCTAGTATGAGAATAATGTGCAGTATATACCGTATAGCAGGTCTATTGGAGTGACGGCCCACAGGCCGAATCCAGCCTGTTTCACAATTTCAGTTTTAAAATCAGACTATCCATCATTTTGATGGATGTACACTTTCACCAGAGAAGTCATTGTTCTATAAAATATAATAACACTTGATCTTTTTAAGATGACTTCTGTTTTTATTTCAGGTTTAGCTGTATTTTATCTGAATTCTGCTATAGGTGGAAATATTTCATTTCAGACAAAAACATTAAAAGCTATAGACACACTGATGTTTCATATAGTGACTAAATATTAAAGCATTATCTGTAGATAGTTTTTCATTGTAAAATAATCTATCTCACATGCCTTAAAGTTTTTTCTTTTCTTTTTGGCCCTCTTGTTGATGAATACAGTGGTGGAAATGGCCAAAATTCACTGGGGGGGGGACACTCTCTAGCTTGGATTTTAGATGACCTTTCAGATGTATTTAGTTATAAAAACCTTTATAATCTATATCAACATTATAACATAACCATATGTTTTCTTGGGTATCGAGACAGGCACATTACAGGTCAATGAACAACATCCATTATGTGGGGTATAAACACATTTATTCAACAGGATCTCTGCTTGGAGATAATTAGATAATTACCTGTGCAATTCTGGCCAAATTAAAGAGAAGTTGTGTAGGAATCTACACATGTGATAAATGTAAGCATCATTGATGGCCCCCTGTGTTTAATAAATAGGGAGAATGAGCACCTGTGCTCCTAATTTAAAAAAGTTAGGAGCACCTTCTGATCACTGACAATATTGTCTAAAATATAAATCACTTAATTTTAACTTCTTGTTTATTGAACTACAGTTGTATAAAAACAGTATCATATTGCAGTTGTGCTGATATTCGGGGAAACATCTTGGTCGTGCTATGTTGCTTGCCTATACCATATATTATAAATATCTTCTTTTTTTGTATGTATCATGTATCTATAACTTTCTGTGAGTTACTTTGTGTGTGCTGTTGCGCTCATTTGATTTCTCTCTCACACACTCACTCAGGCTCACTCACGAGCCTCATCTGACACGACATCAATCAGTCGCCGTTTACACTGAATGCAAGAAAATCACAATCATTCTCGCGCAAAAAATTTTGGAGGCCAAGTTTCACTGCTTCCCTAGTTACTATTGTTATTGATGTTTTAATCAGGCTTCTTGTCCGGTCAGGCAAATAAAATTCTCTCTCACTTGCCCCTTTAAAAAATCTACTTGTCCCAGACGAGCGTTAATCGAGCCCTTTGGTTCCCCCACAGTTTATTTTGGCCCAACACATATTACAAATCGCGATCTTTGTGTCTTCATTCACAGTGAAGAACTTCCATGCCAACGACACGTTTACATGCGGATGTGAGTGTAGCTATGACATCAAAACGGACTGGCTCGGAATCGGCAGGGATAAACACACACACTTACACACTCAGTCAGTTGTTAGCATTGATAATCTGATCTTTTTGAATAATTACACATGCAGTCTTATTCAAGTGAACGTGTCTTTTTTTCCTCAGCATGCTGAATAGGCCAGTTGGTCTCTGCCCTGTAAGAGTAAACATCTCATTCATTAAGCTGCTGGATTAAGGCCAGGCTATTTGTCTTCAGTAACAGTTTTCCCACTGGTTAAGGCAGGTGATTCAGCTTCTCTGACACAGCACATCTGCAGATGAGCTGGTATGTGATGCACTGTAGCCGAGGTACAGTACAGCGAGAGAACATTTGTTATTTCATTAAGCTGGGATTCTTTTTTTCTTGTGATCAGTGTTGTAATTGACTCTGTTGTCAGTTGTAAAAGGACTTTTCAATTAGACCTTTTAAAACGGGCCGTCTTATCTTGATCAACTAAACGTGTCAGGCAGTGTCAGGAATATTTACTGAACCAGTAATGCAACTTCATAAATCTCATAGGGCTTATTTACATCCTCTGGGTTGTTACCACAGACATTCTTGTTGAAGTTATACTGTAACCACATTGACCATAGAGAAGTACTAGTTCAGCTTTTGATGAATGTTCAGTATGTTCTGTTCTCGTGTTCTTGTTTTGTTATTGCCCAGAAAAAAGTTACAGTTTATTGAAAGCACGTTCTATAGGGTATGTTGTCACACTACTGTATATGGGTAAGTGATCAATGGGAAGCTCTAAATAAATAGAATAGTATACAATTATATAATTTAGAAACAATTAACCAAACTCATTTATTATTTCTGGAAGGTGATTACAAAAATGTCTTGTCCTGGACCAGACACTTATAAAAATTAAATTTTTTGATATTTAATACATTTTATATAAGAGCTAGAACAGAAATATATAAATATTCTAAGTAAACTACATGTTTGAAATCAACATACAAACCCACTTCTAGAAAAAAAAAACATTACTGTTCAAATATTTGGAATCTGTATAGATTTTTAATGTTTTTTTTAAAGGGGTAATATGATGTTGCTAAAAAGAACATTATTTTGTATATTTGGTGTAATGCAATGTGTTTATGCGGTTTAAGGTTCAAAAAACATTATTTCCACATAATGTACATTATTGTTTACAATACTACAGCGTGAATAAAAGTTATGCCTTCTTTCTTTGTGTGAACATTTGGGCGGTGTTATGCAAATCTTCCCACATCGTGACGTAGACATGTGGGGGCATGTTTAAACGAGGTGTTTTAGGAGGGCGTAGACTAGTTTTAATTTCTATAAAGAATATCTCTTTGGATTTAAGACTTTAGTCTTTGCAACTTTACAGATCTTCTTTATGCACCAAGAGCTTGTAACACTTCAAAGAGAAAAGAAAAATTGAAATCGCATCATGACCCCTTTAAAGAAGTGTCTTATGTTCATGAAGTCTTACCAGTAAAAAGGTAATATTGTGAAATATTATTACAAATTAAAATGACTGTTTTCTATTTTTTTTAATGTCATTTATTCCTGTGACGCAAAGCTGAATTTTCAGCAGGCATTTCCTCAGCCTTTAGCGTCACGTGATCCTTCAGAAATCATTCTAATATGCTGATTTGGTGCTCAAGAAACAAAGTTGTGCTGCTTAATATTTTATGCGGTGATTCTTTGATGAATAGAAAAAGAACAGCATTAATTTAAAATATAACATTTATAACAATTTAAAGGTCTTTGCCACTTTTATAAACAACTTAATGCATCCTTGCTGTATAAAAGTGTAGCCTCCATTTTTCACTTCTCCCTCGTATTCTTCTAATCTGCTCTTATTCTGCCGCTTAGTTGAAAATGTGAGTGAAAATAGAGCATGGTACATCTGTGTACATTACACAAGGAAAGTTTTAGGCGTGACGCTAGCCACATCCAAACAGGGCAAACCAGTTGTCCCAACCAGCGCATCAGTTAAAACTAGGCGTTGTGTGTGCGAATCTTTCATTTCATCAGGTGTCTTTGGCATTGTCAGGCTTTTCATTTGCCTTTGTTAATAAATGAAAAGTGAGAGCGGACCATGAGATAACATCTGAAAGAAAATGTCTCTCCCCTATGTGAATGCAGTCGTGTTGTGGATTAGATTAAAGGCAGAGGGGTTTGTGCTGATGAGCAACCTTTGATGAATTCGAGATCGTGAGAGTGAGCAGAGCCGTAAGAAGCAGGTAGACATGACTGCGGCCCGGGGAAATCTGCATCCCAGAGTAAGACCGATGTGGAATTTTAAAGCGGTAATGACGTCAATAAAGCCATTACATTTTTCCATTAAACTCATCCTCCATCCTGTTAAACAGCAGCGGTAGGACTGAATCTACCAGCTCTCGCTGCACTTATAAACACATATGCTTTCACCTTCAACAACTAGTTTGTCAAATAAACATCTTCCGAGTTTGATTGAGCAGAACAGCTCTTAAAAATGCTTCATCATCATGTCTGACACATGTCCGTATTGTATAAAGCACTATATAAATAAAGGTGACTTGACTTGACACTGTTAGGTGTCTGCTTGAATTGTAATGTTATGGCCGGCTGTAAATCTGTGTGTTGGTGACTCAGATGCATTAGCTGCTCTCAGTCACACCACTTCCCTTCAGTGGGGGAAATGGCAAACTCTGGTTATTTACCTGGTATTTCACAAGTGTCACAGTGTGGGCGCTATTAGTAATATAAAAATATGCATCAATACACATTGATGTTTTTTTAAGCGCCAGAGAGGAGATGCTAGTGGATTTGTTGTTAGTGGAAACCTGGCAGTGGCTGAAATTAGTAATTTGACAGATGCAGCATCCGGATGGGAGGGAGGAGAGAGCTGAGCCGTGGGTTTATGTAAAATGAAGCTAATCCTTAGTGATTGGGATTATATAAAGTCTGCATTCAAAGTGTATTTTATTCTCTCTCTCTCTAGCTCTCATAGTTGCTTCTACTATTTCCGCCTCTCCTTCTGTGCTCTCATTTTTTTGCCTGTATGTAAGAAATACTTTATCGACAGGAGACATTTTCAATAAGAAAGAAACATGCAGATTTTAAATGCTGATGTTTTGCCCTTTTATTTGCTTGTTTATTTATAATGATGCTGAAGGAGGTTCAGTAGTTAATGGATTTGATCTTGATTATATGCATTCTTTTTTGTGCCATGAGGGGGCGGTAGTCTTCGTAAAGCTGACATCATGATCTTTTTCTCATGCTGTGAAATGTGATCATGTGATCTTTTAGTGCAGTTGAGAGTGACATCTCGTGGGTGATTCATAAAAGCAATCTATTATGTAAGAATTTATACTGCCGTCTGCTCACTATGCATCTGTAGCAAATGGTTTTATGAACAGATTATTGACAGAACAGCATTTGCTCCTAGTTGTAGTTTATACAAAAGTGGGGGCCAAAAGTCTGAGACTATGCTGAAAATATGGGATTCAAGATATAAACCGGATGTTTGAGGATTTGTAAATATTTACGTTATGAAACCTTATGACCTAAAATGAATAATATTTTTTTTCTTATTCTGCTTTGCTTGTAAGTCAATAATTAATCAAAGCTGTGACATCTATCATGTGAACTCCTTTGCACAAAGACGGTCTGTTTCAATTTCTTGCTTCCATTTAAGCATTCAAGATGCTTTTGGATATTTTTCAAGTCATGCTGGAGAACATGATAATTTTAAAAAAAAAATTTTTTTTTTTTTATATTATCAAAAACCTGTGGAGTTAAGTGGTGTTCTCATTAAAGCAAAAAAGGAACAAATTATGCTAAGGATTTCTGAAAATTATTTTAATTAATTTAAATTTAAATATATTTAATACTTTTTTAATTTTTTAATTCATGTCAATTTTTTGACAAACGTGCTACTAAAAAAACACTGGAAAATATTTTCCAGTTCTCTGGCTGTTGTGCATAGTTAAACCTTTAAATTCACATATCCCAGAGTCCCTGGAAACCAGATTTTATTAATCCCTTTGGAGGTTTAAGCTCTGTTATCCTGCTGCTAACACACACTCTCCATGATCTCTTTATGTGATCTCTCGCTCTCTCCCTCCCTTTGGCGCATAGCCGTTATTTTCCTCTCCACAGTAGAAGCCGATAGCCCCCTCATTACGCCTGGCAGGGGCACATCAACATGCGTTTTACTTGTAGAGATTAACATGCAAAGCTGGTCATAAGCAATGAACTGAGCTGGTGTTGGCAGTCCACTTCATGACCACTCGTTCCCCTCCCTTTATCTTCCTTCTTGTCTTCTCCTCCCCTCTCGTACCTCCTCAGTGTGTGTTTGTTGTTCTGTGTAACCCAGTACTGCTCTACTAACCTAATTTGGCATAATCTCAGTGCTGTGCTGTAATGCACAGTGGGAGTGTTCATGTAAGTTCTGTCTGGATCTCTGTGGGTGTGTGTCTGTGTGTGTGTGCTCGTGTGTGCCTGTTACGTAAATGCGATCATCATCACTTGTAAGCTTGTCAGCCAGAAATAGACTCATGGAAAAATACAAAAGAAAGAGTGGTGTGAAGGATGTGGAAAAAGAGAGAAATGGACTGGAGAGGCTATTAAATATGATGTGAAACTCTACCTGCCATTTCACTGACTGGTGCTTGCCATTCTCCATTTCTTCTGGACCGTCACGTTATGGCTTTAATTCAGCACTGATTGTCTGTAGCTCAAATAAAGATAATGTCAGTATAAAGAAGACCACAACATCTGCTAAATGGGTTGTACATCAGAGGTTGCTGTGTTGACATAAACTCTATTGGTTTAGTTACTTATGATAGTTCAGGGCTCCAGAAAATTGATTACAACAAAACTGTGAGTTGTGATTGTGAATATATATTTTCAGTTACGCATTGCCATATTACAGCCAGTCAGTAAAAAGGCTGATGTTATTCTCACAAACCAGTAATATACATCATACAAACGAAAAATATGAACATAGCAGGAAAGTGACGCACGATTCAGTGAGGGAGTCATTTTTGAGCTCAGTTGCGAACGAATCAATGTCTGAGTGTGTCAGATGTAAACCGCTAACTCACCACGAGCTTGAGTTTTGGTTAAAAAAAAATATTTTGGACTGACTTAAAAAATTAAAAGCACACAATAAGTTCGCGAATCAACTCATGCTGTGTTTGTTGTTGCATAGTAGTGATGGGAGGATAATTTTACTGACTCTCTAGCTCAATGTTGTTTCGCCAAAATGAACTAATCTTTATTCAGATCATTTTGTTCATCCATTTGAACAGAGTTAAAATATTATAACTTCAATAGCAAAAACTTCCATGTACATGTTCACATACTCAATCTTTCATTATATTCCAAAATAGGAAATGCAGCCAAAGATAGAATGCAGAAAAAGATAAAACGAGAAATGTTAATGATTAGTGCATATCCCAAGTCTTTTGTTTATTTATCACATAACAGATATAGTGAATGAATTGTTTTTGAAAAATTATTATTATTGCGTGTAGAAAATGCAGACTATGCACTGTAACGAGATGATGTCTGATGAACATCATCTATCAATGATTGCCAGTTGTAACTTTTAATTTATGGATGCAATTTTTTGTCACATTTGTAACCAGTTTAGTCACAGTCTGAGGCCCTATAAATTGGTAAGTGTGCACTGTGTAGTACAAATACAAACCTTTCTAATTTTATATATAAATAATCATTTAAGTAATTAATCAATTAAACTAATAAATAATAGCTAATTGCATTCATTGATATCAGTTATCTAATAATTTTTCTGCCAAGTAATGAAGTACATTAGCTGAGCTGTTGTTTACAGTTGCCAAACAAAGTAGAAACTTGGCACATCAACATAGTCTGTGGTCACAGTTAAAGGTTTATCTGCGTTTAACAATGGCTTCCAACGCAGCTCATCCAATCAAAATCCAGAGTCTGAACTATTCGTTATATAACTTTTCCATTTTTTAATATTTCATTTTTGCTTGACATTAATGAATTCAGGGCTTTATCAGTATGTTTGAACCCCAGGGAGTGTGTACAGCCAGTGCTAGAGCTTGTCATGAATATCAGTGTGATCTTCATGCAGAGAATACCTGTCATCAGTGTAACTGACAGTTGCTGATGCTAACATAGTTAAGAGTTTAAAGAGGACTGAAAGAGTCAAACAGAGTGCAAGACAGAGAGGAGTGGAGTTGTAACAACATTATGGCCTGCATTCCAGCTTTAACTCGTGGTCTAGAAACCATGTGTAAGAAAAGCAATTCCTGTGAGCTTGTGCGTCCATTTGAACCCTTTAATGCCTGGAATGCCCACAGTGTTGGACTGAATTATTTTTTTATTTTTTTTTGAGATAAGCATTTGAATTTATCTTGCAAAAACATTGAGAATTAGGTAGTGACAAAAGTTTTCCTTACCTCTTTTTCTTTATTTTTCTTGATTCATTTAGTTTCCCATAATAGAAGAATTTAGACATGCTTACTATAATGTGGTGTTTCGAAGAAATGCTTTTTCAATAAAAGAAAAACAGCTCATAAAAACTACATGTCTAATAATTATTAATATTAATAATTAGAAAAATGTTGTTTAAAAAAGTTTTAGATGTGTTTTATAAGTGTAGCATGTAGAGATGCACCGATTGATCAGCCAGGGATCGGAATCGGCCGACTTTCCTCATGATCGGCCCGGATCGGTGATCGGCCGGTCAGTCTCACTTCTTAACGATTCCGAGCCGATCCGTTTTGTTACCAGCGGCACAGGCAATAACGTCAGCCACGCATTCTCGCTCTCTTCTCTCCGACGACCCCTTCTCTCTCACACACGTCTCATTCGCTC
>NW_015631056.1:239187-271637 GCF_001515625.1 Sinocyclocheilus rhinocerous | reverse complement strand
CGATTCCGAGCCGATCCGTTTTGTTACCAGTGGCACAGGCAATAACGTCAGCCGCGCATTCTCGCTCTCTTCTCTCCGATGACCCCTGCTCTCTCACACACGTCTCATTCGCTCCGGTTAAATAGTGCTTGTATTGCATATTATTTTAGTCATTCTCGCAGGTTTCGCGCTTATACCAAAAGTGCGCGCACCACCACTGATCTATTAGTGGAGCGCACAATCCGCGAACTTTCAGTTCATCAAAGAATCCTGAAAACAATGTATCATGGTTTTTTACAAAAATATTAAGCAGCACAACAGTTTTCAAAAGTAATAATAACAAGAAAAGTTTCTTGAGGATCATGTGACACTGAGGACTGGAGTAATGGCTGCTGAAATTCAGCTTTGCATCACAAGAATAAATTACATTTTAAAATATGTTAGAATTATATTAGAAAAAATGTTAGCAATATTACAGTTTTTACCATTGTAATATTTTTATAATATAATAAACGGAAGTGAATTTATAATGTATATTCATTTTATACACATATTTTGTCATTTCATTCATTCGTCGGTAAGCAGCTTAGGTTTTAGAGATGTATAATTTTGCCGAATGAGGGAGAAGGTTTTGGATTTGTGTTGTTTGTTCAGGGAGTGAATCTTTGTGGAACATGTTTTTGATTTGAAGATCCTTCTTATCATGGATTTTGGGCTTTGAGCGCTATAAATACTTCATCAGTCATATCAAACAAAAGACTCCACATCATCAGGACTTCTTCATTCAAAAAAAAAAAAGCTATTTTCATAAAATCTTTGCACTTCTGATAGGGACATCATAAACCTGGTGAGAATACTGCCCCAACCTGATTAAACATTAAGCCTGAACAATGAATAAAACATATCAGATTCCTAAGTGTTTCCCAGTTAAAACCTCAAATATTTATGTGCTCACATCCCCCAACATGGTCAGCTCACCTGAAAAATGATATCTGTTTCAAAGGAAAGTGCAACTCTAGCCACGAGTCATATGCTCTTCAGTTGCTTTACAGAGTCACTGTGTCAAACTTTCATTAGGTTTCTGACACCAACTGACTTTGACAACCTATTAGCTCTCATATGAGCAGAGCCTCAAAACTATTCTGTGTGTGGGAATGAACTCAACCAACCTTGCATGAACCCATTCAACTCTGCATAACTCAAAATCACATAAGTACACATCCATGTTGTGTTTAGCTTCGATAAAATCAGTGAATTAAGTCATCAGACCCCCAGGCTTTGAGCTGAAGAGGCCATCTGTTTTTTTCACTACAACATCCATAACACAATCATCATCGGGTGGTTACACTTATTAATTGTTAAAAGTAAAATTGATAAGTGAACGATCTATTAAAAATATTAAACAAGGTTTATTTGGCACATTATTGGATGATGCTGGTCCTCTCAGCGTCCGGTTAAAACAGGATTGAGAAAATCACCAAATGAGTAGTTTTACCTCAATCCAGAGGCAGTTTCTGTGTCATTCAGCTCTGACTAATCTCTCGAAAAGATTGAAAGCACACATGTTCTCCCCTAAAAGCCATCCTAAAAAATGTAATAGCCCAGTATGCACCCTGGATCCCGCCAACTGACACACATTTTGAAACCCAGTGGTTCGTGTGCTCTCAGTCTGTTTATTGTGTAGGTGTTACATTTTAGTATGATTAATTATGCAGTGAGTGTATATAATTATGTATGTTTGTGTGTGTGTGTGTAGATGGATGATTAAGATGATTGATTTGAATCTTTTTAACCCAACAATTTGGATGGCAAATAATCTCACCGCAAGTGCATTTTACTGGATACGAGCCGTCCGTCTGACCTTTGCTTTCTGTAATGTTTCATTGTTATTGCGGTCTAATCCTCTCAAGCCTCAGCCATTTTTTTTCCATGCACATCCATATGCTCTCTGTTCTTCGGAGCATGGAAGGAGAATTACAGGGAAATTTCAATGTGAACAGACAGAAACAAAGAGACTCAGGGGGGAGGCTGTTTGGGACTGAGACAGAGGAGTTAAACCAATTAGAAATGGGTGGAAAGAACAATGACAGGAGATTCGCTGGCATTCCACTGCTGAGCATCATCAGATCTGAAGCCGCTTCTTTCTTAGCATTGTGAAGATGGCAACGAGACAAAGCGGGATAGTTTTTTTTTTTTTTTCACACCTGTTTCGTTTCATAACTAGATGGATGGATAAATAAAGGTTTGCAGTCAGATTCTCTCTTTTCGTCATTCTGATTTTCAGCTGGAGAGGAAAAATGAATGTCCTCAAAAGCCTCAAGCCAGAACATTTGTTCTGGTCCAGCTGAAAATAAGATATGAAAAAGAGCTAGGAAAAGAGAAAGCTCTTCTCATCATCAGTTTATTGAATATTCTGGTTTAAGCATCAAGCAATTATAAGCTCCTTCTTAAGATCCCTCAGTCATTTAACAAGTACAGTACACAAATTTTAATACAGCTGCTTGAGATTTTCAACAATATCACTATCACGTCCATGATGAAATTAATTCCTAAGTCTAACATTTGAAAGTTCCCATCATTTACCACCTTATTAGGTCTTTCATGAAAAATTTTCAATTAGTTGTTGGTTGTGTCTCATTTGCCTCGTGCCTCGTGCTGCGTGCTGTGAGTTGGACATGAACTCTTTTATTACTGAGTCTAATTTACAAGCAGATGGAAATTCATTTGGCACAAATCACTGGTTAATGCTTTGTTGATTGGCAGTTGCCATTTACCACTTGTATCTCATTTCGACAGTATCACTAGTCATGAAAGATTGTATTTCTCTCAGATGGACACTTTACATCACAACAGAGCTGGCTGTAGTACAATAGCCCTGATTAAAGGGAGTGGATGGATTAATGGTGATTGACTGAGCTGGCCTGAGTTGCCCTGAATGGAAAAGCCTAAACCAGGGCCTGTGATGGCTTGGGATTACAGAGTGCCTTCAGTTCACTGCTACTGTATGTGATTAAAAAAAACATGTACATTATTCTTCATTATTTTCATGTTTAGCAATATGTTGGCATATAACAAACACATGTGGGCATAATTTTTTTCATTATCATTTTTCATTATGCTTTTCAAGGCTAAATAATTTCTGGTATTTTAATTATTTTTATTCCTCATGAAGCAGAGGTTTGAAATGTCAGACGAGGTTGGATTTTACAGTGTAAAAAGGGGGGAAAAGCTCCAACAGATACAATGTTGCCAATGCCAAATAAAATTAAACCAGAAAATACAAAAAGAATGGTAGACACAATTAATTGCTCAAAACAAAACCATTGATATTAGTCCTATATGCTTTATCACAATACACAATTTTGAAAATACCATTTGTATTATATCCAATTCAATATCCTAATCAATTTAAGCCTGGACTCTCTTTCCATATGTTTTTAAGCAAAATGTTTTTAAGAGTATTCTTAAATAAAAATAAAAAAAACTTACTGCTTTACAATCAGGGGCAAGGCTGTATGAACTCTATCACAAGCCCTGTTTAAAATGAATTTTATTTCTTGTTTTTTTCAGATATGTCCTCAGCAAAGAAAACACACACATGTAAGTATAGTCTTCATGTAATAGTACATTCCTGTGGCCACAGATCTTTATGTAACACTCCATTTGCACGTAAGACCAAATGATCAGGGAAGCTGTTACAAAAGTAATTAAAGAGAGGAGGAGACTGTTTTAAGAAACTGAAACTATGTTGACACCCACTTTGACAGCCACCTCTTTTTTGGTTTAATCCGATTGTTTGTGTTAATGTGAGAAAGTGACTGTGATAATAAATGCTGGTTTAAAAAGTGCTCTCCCACCAACACCTATCAGTTTTCAATATAGTTTTATGTCCTAATAAGTAAAAGGGTAGTAGTACCTAGTAGTGCTGGGCGGTATACCGGTTCATACCGAATACCGGTGTTTTTGTTATGATATGAATTTTTAAAATACCGCAATACCGGTGTATGTCGCTTAAACAACGTTCGGAATGCGACACTGTTTGAAAGGGGACCCTTTTCACTGTTGCACTGTGGTGAGGGAACAGCTGTATGTGTTACTAAGCGTGAAAGTTCCGAAACTGAAGCTGTAGAACTAATAGAACATGATGACACGGAAGAACTCATCCACAATATCCACATTGACCGCCACAAATATCCACCGCCCCCTGCCATCAGCTCCCATATATATATATATATATATATGTATATATATATATACAGTATGTACATATACTCTTACATTTTCAGAACATGTACTGAAAATCTTTTATTTACATGGTTGAATCCGTATTTACCACTCTAAATAAATGTAGTTCTTTGTTTGTTAATTGATGTGCTAAGTGTCATTTCTTCAGTGTTGTCACATGAAAAGATATAATAAAATATTTACAAAAATGTGAGGGGTGTACTCACTTCTGTGAGATACTATATATACATACATGCATACACACATGAATATACATATACTGTATTTAAGTGTGTGTATATATAAAAATACAATTTGCTATTCTACATAATTTATCATTTTTGTTATTGCTGTTATTGTCATAAATATAACATTGTCTCTTATACTCAATAAAAATGTGTAGCCTATATATATATATATATATATATATATATATATGTATATATATATATACAGTATGTACATATACTCTTACATTTTCAGAACATGTACTGAAAATCTTTTATTTACATGGTTGAATCCGTATTTACCACTCTAAATAAATGTAGTTCTTTGTTTGTTAATTGATGTGCTCTACATGCCCTTCATAAATGTAGGTGTTTATTGAAACAGAAGAGAGCCATTTCTTGTATACTGGTGTCATGCTGAAAAGTTTTGCCAACATGACAGAAAAATGTTGGTCAAGGTGAGAGGAGCTGCTCAAGAAAATAACTGCTCACTAACGGGATGCTTCTGTGGTTTACCAACAGATACTTCCTGTTTGTGCATTAAATGATGTGAAATCTCCTTTACTGGATGAGATGTCCCTTGTGTACTTGAATGTACTGGAAGGAAAGTGTTATACTTATAAAGGGTGTGAAAACAATTTAAACTAGAAAGAGTATACTGTATTCACTGTTATTCCAGCACTTAGTTTCATATTGCATTCGGATTTGATTTATTCGTTCTTAAAAGAGAATTTGGTGTCACTGTGGGCGTTTGTACGCGAGTCTTGATGTTTGTGTTGGAGACACCAAGCAAACAAGCAGCAGCTGGGACTAGGAGCATGTATTAGCATGTCTGTCCTGCTGAAGTTAAACCCAGCCCAGTGAGTGATGTGTTCAGGATTGCAGAGGGATGAATTTTTCTGTGAGAGTGTCTCGCACAACAGAATCCCATCCTCACACTGCTGTCATACCCCGTGAAACATGAGATCTGCAGAAGCAGCTCCAGCATCTCTATTTCAACTATTCAGTCCTCAGTTGGACAGCATGTGGGAGATGTTTCTAGAAGATTGCGAGGCTTGTGTTTAGAGCAGTGGTTCTCAAACTATGGTCTGTGAGGTGATTGGCTGGGGGGGGGGAAACATTATTAAACTATGATAAATAAATAAACAATCTCTAATGTTTTGTGTTGTCGGCAGAAGAAATATACAGCATACAACTTTAGTTTGGAGTTTGAGTAAATGAACTGTCCCTTTAAGTTCACATCTTTGAAACATGTTGCCTGATGAGGTTAGCCAGCAGGTTCTTACCTAGAGCTTCTGTGTTGCATAATAGTGATTTTCACAACCGCAGAGATGGTTTTGCACGATACTTGGTTCAGTTAGCTGTGTGGCTTCTTGTTTGAGCAGACCTTTTGGCCATGGTGGATTGGAGAGTGTGTTGTGTGCTGTGCTGGGTTCTGGCCAGATCATTAGCATTCAGATGGCCCCGTTCTCCTCCGATTCAGCCAGACCTGTGTAAGGCTACATGCACACATATGGGTAGAATTTCAAATATGCCCTGTAGGCAAACACATGCAATTTAAAATCGCTGCTGTGCTGCTGATGACTTTACTATATATGGCTGTATTATGGGGGGATAAAACAAAACAATGATTTTAACTAGTGGTCAGTCAATATGGGCTTTTTTTTGAGTAGCTAATGCAGATAATGATATCTATGACTGGTATAATGCTGATAATTGTGTTTGTGTGTGTGTGTGTGTGTGTGTGTTTATATATATATATATATATATATATATATATAACTGTTATAACTCTGCACTTTGGATGGGTTAAATGCAGAGCACTAATTCCTAGTATGGGTCACCATACTTGGCCTCATGTCATGTCATGTCAAATATATTATTATTTATTAATAAATCATAGTTTATGATAACTTAGTTTATTTACATTATATTCTGATTGATTATAATATTATGTTATATTAAAAATGATGTACATGAAATTTATAATTTAATTTCGCATAATGAATGTTATCAAAATTCTGTATATATGTATAATGTGTTCAGCAGACATTGTTGCATTAAACATACATGCACTTGTAAGTTACTTGCAGTAAGTTAGTAAAATCAACACAAGCCTGAATAAATTAATTTTATTAATTTAAATTTAAGCTATTACACTATTAATACATATATATTATATTATATAAATAATGATGTACATTAAATTAAATTAACATATATAAAATATACAGATAAAATACATAAATGTATTTAAAAAATGAAAAATACATTTAGAATTTATAATAATTATTAGTCTGTTTTACATTACAAAGTAATTAGTGAAATCAACATAAGCCTGGGTAAATAATAACTTAGGTAAATTTCAAAAGAGCCACAAAATACCTCCAGTGTGTACCTCAAAACATTTATTCATCACATTGTATATGCCTTTAGTTCATTTCTAGATCCTTAGTAATATATAATGTGCTAAGTAATAATAGTGATGACAAATCAGCAAAGACTCAATCATTACAGATGGTGTGATAAGGGCGACAGGGCAACCAATGCCCTGTGTGTCACCATGAAACACTCTCATGGAGGAAGAGAAAGTGTTTCAGTTTGCTGACACTGTGAAGCCTTACCTGCAGACAACTTCCTGCATACAGTATAGTATCATGAAAACACGTTGCAGAGTAGTGAGAGGTTAGAACCAACACTAACCCTTTAAACCACATAGTCAACTTAAAAACTCACTAATAATCACCCATTGGATGACAAAGCTGTCATTCATGGTTTGAGGGGGCGGGAAGAAAGGGTTTTATTCCTTATGTCACGGTCACATGGATTCTCATGCGGTAGAGGCGCGAGGCAGAAGGAGGCACAGCAGCACAACGCTTACGTCCCAGCCTGTGTATGCTATTGTGGCGAGGCTATTGACGGTCCTCTGCATGGCCACAGAGCCTCAGGATGTACTTAATGATCACAGCCATGAAAGGTAGGTGAGGGAAGTCGGGATAGTCGTGGAAATGAGAGAATGCACATGAGAGAATGTCTCTGAGCTCTTGTGTTAATGTTTCTTTAATGTTTTGAGCTGTTAATGTCTCTTGCATGTATAATGTGGCTGTTTTGCCTTCAAAACATCTCTTGGACTGTCTGATGTGCTGTTTTGCATGTTCATTTACATGTTTTCTACGATTTTGAATTGCAAAGTGAATATTAGATCTTTTGTGGTTTGTAGTAATGCGCATTAGTGTGTGTTTGAGGGAACATCTCGGTCAGTCTGAAACTGCCGTGAGCATAATTAATAAGTCAGTAAGTGTGTGGTGTGATGTGATGTGATGTGATACGATGGCGTCTTTCTGACAGCTCATACAAGAGCGGCCATGTTGGCTGTTTGGCATGGCATGGGAATGTTGCCATGCTGGATGATTGCGGAATGTTGTTCCACTGACCTATTTATGGCAGGCAGGGGTGGACTGCCATAGGAGCGCCTGGCTGTTTATTCCACCAACGGCTGTGTTTTACTTAATCCCCCCACCCCCCACTCTGAATCACCACGGCATACACACACACACACACACACACACACAGGCAATGCAAAGTCTTGCTGGCAGCTGTCATTATCTATTAGTGATAAGGTACAGGGCAGTGGAACATTTGTGCGAGCTGCCGCTGCTTCTTCTCTTTCAGAGAGATTAGAGATTATTTCAGTACTTCAGATGTGTCCTCCTACACTGTTTTCAGTTCAGCTAAAAACGTTCGGTTATCAACCATCTTTTTTGTCTAAGAACAAAGCTAGAGGTTGTTGTGAAAGTACTGCTTTTTCTTGGCTGACCTGCTGACATCTTGACCAAAGGTTAATAAGTTGAAGAGGTTCACGCAGAGCTGACATGCTGAGATGGGAACAACCGAAACTCACGGACTCGTAGAACACAGTGGGTTAATTTAGTGTCTTATTAGGGTTAACCATGAATGTTAATTATGTAGAATTTAAAGGGCTTGGTCGCCATTCAGTTTGTTCTTGGAGCAGATAATTTGCACTTTTTTTAAAGTGTTTCTTTTCACCCTAATTACAGATAATGAATGAATATGTATTAGCTGATAAGAAAATAATGAAATAATGTCTAGGTGTTCGCAAAAGACTTTTATGCTTGATGATGGCTCAGTTTAAGGCTAATATGCACCAGAATGTTCTTTTCTCCTTTGTTATGATGAAGAGTTTATCTCAACCCGATGTGAGTCAGTGTTGTCAACAGATTACAGAAATCCCAAAGGGTGGGAGAGAAGGGGGAGGGAACACACGTACACTGTGTCTGTGTGTGTATCTGCAGGCTTTGACTTTAGTTGGGTGCTGTGTTTTATGTTTCCTACTTAGACAGCACATCAGCACTTTCACACCGGGAGAGAAAGCAAACATGTTAAACCACAACATCTCATGAGGAGGAAGCGACACTTGCAAACAGAAGAAGAAGAGAGTCTGTGTTTGTGGATTATGGTACACACCTGTAAAATATTGGTTGGCTTGTAGGTGCTTGTCTGTGAAAGTGATTCAGAAATGATTAAAATCTAGTAGTGGACTGGTAAGGGTTTTTCAGTCTCCCATATTGTATGTAGAGATGTGGCTGTTGACAGATTGTGCTATTCAATATAGTAGGCCTATATATAATATACATTAAACCATATATATAATATTAAATATACCATATATAATTTTATAAAATTAAATTTTTTTTATGTGTATTAATTTTTAGATTTTTGACTTTTGGAAGATGTACAAGTGCATTTTCTCCTACTGCATGCTCATGGTTCAAGTGCTAATCTCAAAAATGGTCATCAGACTAATCGGTCACTAAAAATATTTCAAACTCTTCACACAAGCCCTTGTATTGTGCAGAATTCATGCGTTCACAATCCTTTTGTATGGCCCTCATGAACGCTCCTTTTCTGTAGTCTGAAATAGCAAGCCGTGCTCTTGCATCAGAGCTGAACAGCGGTAACCACTGCTGCAAGTCTTCAGCGGCAGCTCTGGGAGAATGTGCCTTTGATGTATTAATCCATAATTCAGACCAGATTAGCGTCTTGTGCTTCGGAGTAACTAATTACTGCCGATTGGTTTTACATATCTAATGAGAGAGAGTGAGGATGCCCTAAATGAATACGGCATGCAGAACCAAAGGGGATTAGCCCTTTCTGTAATCATGAGAAAATAGTCATTCTCAAACTGCTCTGATGCCTTTGCAAATAGAGTCCGCAGCTGAAAAAAAACATACGAGCGTATGAGCGTTTGTGACTGAGAGAAAAGAGAGTGCTCTGATGGTGATGAGATGCGTTTTACTTTTTCATCCTGTACTGTATGTGCCTCAGGGCTGCCGGAACGACTGCATTGCTCTTCTCTAAATGGATTTCTCCTCCTGCTCTATTCCCCCAGCACCCCTCTCAACAGCCTCGCACACCATATCTGCGTGCTCTTCCACAACCAACCGCAGCCGATCCGCTGAGGGGCTCATGCACGACTACGGCACACAATCCAGTGCACGCAAAAGCCATCTCCAACTAGGAGTGCATTTTGGCTTCGATATTTACCGAAATGCACCACAGCGCTGTCGTGAAGCGAGCTCGTGGCTTGAGGGGGTGATGGCATTGTCATACATACTGTAGTTACCCAAATGAATGTTGGATGTTAGAAGAGCAGATTGTACTTACAGATGATGTCAGTCCCGTGGGTGATTTCAACAGTCATAGCCATTTTTTCTGCTTGAATAAATGGAGTGTTTTATGTGGTGCTGCCTCGATTCATTAAAAAAAATTTATAAAATTTACCGTTGTTCTGCTAGCTAAAGCCTGAGGTTACACTCTGCACAACAAACCTCAGGCCTTGTTCTCGCTGCATTAGTAAACTCAAAGGTCAGGAGCTGTGGAATTAGTCTGTGATTATGGTCTCCGCTGATCAGTTTAAAGGAAGAAAAGAGTGTTTTCAAAAGGCAAAAACAGATGTGCTTTGTCAAACAGTGTTTTATCAATGTGTCCTGTTGATTTGAGATTGATAATACTTCGTCTATATTCAAAGACCTTCGTTTAGTCTTTTCTGCAGCAATAAATAGAATTGTAACTTTTTCCAAACAAGTTTCCCAAGCACACTGCCCGATTTTGGTTGTTTGGACCAACAGGCCCAAACTCGTGCCATTGGTTGAGCCAGTGTTGCTATGTTGGACCGCTCAAACAAACAGAGAAATGTAAAAAGCATCACAGTGTTCTGGAGGAAAATTACTAAAAAATGTCTTATTTAAAGCTGTCTTTGCATGTTAAGCTGACATAGGAGAAAGTATTGTAGCAAAGACACTTGTGATTTTTTTGCTGAAAGTGTGTTTCTGTCTCTTTGTAGCTCAGATTGAGAGTATTCCCTGTAAAATCTGCGGAGATAAATCATCAGGGATTCATTATGGTGTTATCACCTGTGAGGGATGCAAGGTAAGACGACAAAAAAAAAAACACACACACACACATCTCGTAGTTATGTCTTGTCAGTAAGATGACAATGCATCAATCAGTTTGTTTAAAAATGTATAATTAGGCCTGTCATAATCATGATCAAGCATTTTTATACTATACGCTGCCATTCAAAAGTTTGGGGTCAGTTGGAGTTTTTTTTTAAATACTTTTGCTTAGCAAGGATGCATTAAATTGATCTAAAGTAACTGTAAAGACATTTAGAATGTTACCAAAGATTTCTAATTCAAACAAATGCAGGTGTTCAAAAAAAAATAATAATTTCATCAAACAATCATGAAAAATAATCATGGTTTCCACAAAAATATTAAACTGCATAAATGTTTTAAACATAGATCGTAAGACATATTTCTTGAGAACCAAATCAGCATAGTAGAATGATTTCTGAAGAATCATGTGACACTGAAGACTGGAGTAATGATGCTGAAAATTCAGCTTTGCCATAACAACATTAAAAAATCCCCAACCCTGAACTTTTGAATGGTAGTGTAGATTATTAATATTTCAGTTACAAATAGTAAAATATAATTCTGTCCGAAATTTTTCACTTTCACTCATGTTGTAATGGCCAAAATTTTTCTCATTTACACACACACAAAAAGTAAAATAAAATTTGAGTGCTTTGCGTTCACAATGCACATCAAAGCCTTATATATACTTTTGTCTGAGTGTGGCGCGAACCACCACAGAAGGTGCGCGCGCTCACCAGAGTGCTCTAGAGGCATTTACACTTCATGCATACTTCATGCGTATGAGTTCATTTGGAGCTCCCATAACGCACCACTGGACTGGAAAGAGAGGCATAAAAATGCGCATTTCATGACATATTTCTTTAAAAGTCCCTTGTTTGCATGGAAATATGCAACTGTCCACAGTAATAGTGGAAGATGTGTTATTTAGTTACTGTAGTAATTAAAGAGGTAATAAATCATTCTGAAACATGCTGCAATGCAAACTTCAAAGATGCAAGCTAGAGGTGACCTATTGTTGTGTTCTCTCTCTCAGGGTTTCTTCAGGAGGAGTCAGCAGGGCACTGTGTCATATTCATGTCCTCGGCAGAAGAGCTGTCTGATCGATCGTACCAGCAGAAACCGCTGCCAGCACTGTCGCCTGCAGAAATGCTTAGCAGTGGGCATGTCAAGAGATGGTAGGCTCTCAACTCTCACAGCAGTCTGAGTGATGTGCATGTGGCTGCTGGTGTATCTGACTCTCCTCAGATGTATAATGTGAGAGTAGGGTTTTAAATGTATAAATCCCATTAATTTTCTCCATAGAAAGTTTTCTTCTACCATTACATTTGATGCTATTAAGCAATGGCACATGCTAATGTTATTGCATTTATTAGAATATTTTGTAATTCATTTCATTTGTGTCTTTTGCAGTGCTTTAAGAGATGAATGGTTCAACCCCTTATAAAGATCTTGGCTTCTTTCTTGTTAACCTTGTTACTCATTCCATGAACAAACCAGTTAGATACTTTGGTAACACTTTACAATAAGTTTCCATTTGTTAACATTAGTTAACATGAACTAACAAAGAAAAATACTTCTAATGCATTTATTAAAGGGGTCATATGATGTTGCTAAAAAGAACATTATTTTGTGTATTTGGTGTAATGAAATGTGTTTATGCGGTTTAAGGTTAAAAAAAACATTATTTTCCACATATTGTACATTATTGTTGCTACTCTATGCCCCGCCTTTCTGAAACGCGTTGATTTTTACAATGCTTATCGGTCTGAAAATCGAGGTGTGCTCTGATTGGCCAGCTATCCAGTGCGTTATGATTGGCCGAATACCTCAAGCGTGTGACGGAAATGTTACGCCCCTCAAAAAACACATTATTTCCCATATACTGTACATTATTGTTTCTCCTCTATGCCCCGCCTTTCTGAAACGTGTCGATTTTTACAAAGCTCATTGGTCTGAAAAGCGAGGTGTGCTCTGATTGGCCAGCTATCCAGTGCGTTGTGATTGGCCGAATACCTCAAGCGTGTGACGGAAATGCTACGCCCCTTACCATACTGTGATGCTATGTCCGGCCGGAGCGACGAGACAAAAACATTAAAACCCATTATAAACGAGGCATTTGTTGCATCCAGTGTCTTTTTACGCGTTGCATTGCATCACGCCGTGTAAACATAAAAACCACGTCTGCATTTGTGATCGGAGAAATGACAAACAACAAGCGCTACTCTAAACTGCTCAAAACTCGCGTTTGAATCGTCAGTGGCAAATTCTTTAACAGCGGCCTAGCGTGAGCGAAAGCCCCGGCTTAGCCTGAGCTGAAGCCGGGCAAGAGTGAGCGTTGACTCTTAACTTTTATAAAGAATATCTCTTTGGATTTGAGACTTTAGTCTTTGCAACTTTACAGATCTTCTTTATGCACCAAAAGCTTGTAACACTTCAAAGAGAAAGGAAAAATTGAAATCGCATCATATGACCCCTTTAATCTAAAAAAAAAAACTTTAATCTTTTAAAAACTTTCAATACAATCAGAAGTTGTATCTGATAATATCATTAAATGGACCTAACATGAACTAACAAATAATCAGTTCTATTTTTACTAACTAACATTAAGATGTGATTAATAAATGCTGTAACAAATATATTCCTCATTGTTAGTTTATATTAGTTAATACATTAACAAAAGATAACTACTCTGGAAAAAACTGAAATAGTAATTTTTGTAGAACATGCTCCAATATTTTTAATTTACAGATTCTAAAAATAATTTTTACAGTGTAAAGGGACCTTACTGTAAAGTGTTACCAATACTTTGAAACGTATAGTATGATATTAATGTCATTAATGATAAACCAACAGCTTTCATCTTGTTTGTGTGCATTCACTCATAGCTGTGAAGTTCGGCCGGATGTCTAAGAAGCAGAGAGACAGTCTGTTCGCAGAGGTTCAGAAACACCGTCAACAGCAGCAGGAGGAGAAAGTGGGTGATGAGACAGAGAAGGGGCGGGAACCTCAACCTCCTGGAGAGGCGGAGCCACTCACGCCCTCTTACGCCCTGTCCACCAATGGTGTCACAGAACTCCCCGATGACCTCAGTGGATATGTGAACGGTCAGACCCCGGAGGAGGGAAAGGCGGATTCAGCGATTGGTGGATTTTACCTGGACATTCAGCCTTCTCCAGACCAGTCAGGTCTAGACATGGATGGCATTAAACTAGAACCAGTGTGCGACCTCAGCCCGGACTCTGGCTTAGATCAATATTGTTGCTATAGCAACGGAGACTCTTCACCTCCTGACAATGACCTAGGTAACCATTATAAAGTACTAAGCACATGCAAAAATATATATTAATATATTTTACTTTATTTTAATTCTTTTTTTATGGTTTTATTTTTTCATTTTATAATTAATTTATTTGTTATTATTATGGAAGATTGCATGGAATACATCATAGATGATATCAAAGACAGAATATTTGTACTATTTTTATCATAGATGAGCTATTAGTTATATTGGCATCATTTGGCACGTAATTACAAAGAAAGAAAATATTATCAAATGAAATTACATAGTGCCGCCCTGCATAATTATACGGGATGCAGCCATTAATGGGCATGATTGACAGCTGTGGGGTTTGAAACAGCAGGGGTCTGTGAACTCACCTCCATGGCCCATTTAACATGTCATTAGTAAGAAGTGCTTCATTAACACAGACCAGTCAAAGACTAGCACAGGACCTTTTTTTTCTTTTTGACTAAAATGAGTCTCAATGGTTTTGTTTTAGAAAATATGTGGCAATAATATACAGCTTCAATATGTCTGATGTGCATTTCACAAACCCAGGAATGTGTGTCAGCTCCAGCTGTTTGACTCTATTTGTGTGTTTCTAACACAGAACATCTGTCAGAGAACATCTGCAAGTCTCACATGGAGACGTGCCAGTATCTTCGGGAAGAGCTACAGCCCAGCAACTGGCAGACAGTGTTACAGACCGACCTGGACGCGTACCAAAAGAAGGTGTTTGGTTATGTCTGTTTGGGTCTGTGTATTACCATCTCGAGTGGTCAGATGAGACAAATCATCTCAATGTCTCAAATTCATTTCGCAACCACCACTAGATTTTACAGTTGGAAGTGACTAAAAACATTGTATGCTATGTATTATGAGTGCGTGTTGATAAAGCATGAAAAGAGTTTGTACTAATTAGTTCATTTGTTTTCCCCACATTTCCCTTTGTTGTTGTATGTAAATGGATGGACAGAAAGATGGATGGATGCACTTGACCGATCCCTGAGGGGAATAATCATGTGTGTGTACTAACAGCCCCTCTCTCTGCGCCATCTAGTCTCAGGAGGACATGTGGCAGCTGTGTGCGGTTAAAGTCACTGAAGCTGTGCAGTATGTGGTTGAGTTTGCCAAGCGCATTGATGGATTCATGGAGCTGTGTCAGAACGATCAGATCGTGCTGCTCAAAGCAGGTACACCTCAGATAAACCTCTAAACATATCCAGGTTCACATAACAGCATCAGTGTAGTGACAAACTGTGGCAGAGAATAATGAGCGTGTTTTTCTGCTCCTCAGGTTCTTTAGAAGTTGTGTTCGTGAGGATGTGTCGGGCATATAACTCCCAGAACAACACTGTCTTTTTTGACAGCAAATATGCTGGGCCGGAAGTCTTCAAAGCATTGGGTGCGCATTAAGAGCTGGATTCCTCTTTTAAAGGAAAAGGCAACAGCAATTGAAACGGAAAGCATTAACCACTGTTTTTTATGCTTTTCTAGGCTGTGATGATCTTATCAGCTCTGTGTTTGAGTTTGCGAAGAGCCTGACCTCTCTGCAGCTCAGTGAAGATGAGATTGGCCTGTTTTCAGCATACGTGCTGATGTCTGCAGGTGAGGGAAGAAAAATAAGGACAATGTCAGAGATTCATTTGATAGGAGTTGAAGTTGCATCAATTTTGCAGAGGCTTTAATTGTACAATCACTAAATATCAGGGTTGTGCACCTTTCATAATTAAATCGAAAATGCCTTTTAAATTCCAATTGAATTCCTGAATTTGAATTGAAGTAGCAAACTTAATTCAGAATTGCAATTTGAATTTGAATGTTATAGAAGTTTTTTTAATTGTAACAATAAAAAAAAATCTAATAATTGCTGTTCTTTTTCTATTTATTCGTGAATTTTGAAAAAAAATGTATAAACAATGTTTAAGCAGCACAACTGTTTTCAACATTTATAATAAGAACTGTTTCTTTAGCACCAAATCAGTATACTAGAATGATTAAAAAAATTTATAAATTACAGGAATAAATTACATTTATTTATTCAATGTATAAAAATAGAAAGGAGTTATTTTAAATTGTTAATAATATTTCACAGTATTACTGTATTCACTGTATTTCTGATCAAATAAAAGTAGGCTGGTGAGCATAAGAGACTCACCAGGAAACCATAAAAAAAATCTTACCAACCCCAAACTTTTGTATATTTCATAATATGTCATAATGTGTGGACCAGGGTGAAAGAACAGTTCATTTCCCAGAATGCTTTACTAGTGTTGAATTTCTTTGAATTGCAATTCAATAAATAATTCTCCCTGTCATTCCAATTCCTGTGAGGTGTGACCAATTAAATTATTAATTTCAATTCATCCAAATTTTGCCCAACCCTGCTGAACCTGCGTAGGTGCTGAACTCTTTGTGTCTGTAGATCGTTCCTGGCTGCAGGAGAAGACCAGAGTGGAGAAACTCCAGCAGAAGATCAAGATTGCCCTCCAGAACCTCTTACAGAAGAACCAGAGAGATGAGGGAATTCTCGCAAAGGTACATAAACCCATGATTGCAGTTCCATTTATGGATACTAGTTATATTCACTCATCTGATCACTGTTTCCCAAGTCAAAATTCTCTTGAGAACAGTCTTATCTGGTCAATAATAACCAATTGTGATGCTCTGCCCTGCCCCATCCCCCCCACCCCCCTCTTGTAGCTTGTCTGTAAAGTGTCCACTGTTCGGATGTTATGCCGTCGTCATATGGAGAAACTGAGCACATTCAGAGCTCTTTACCTAGAAACGGTCCACACACGCTTCCCTCCGCTCTACAAGGAGCTGTTCGGCTCAGACTTTGAGCAGGTTCTGCCTCAGGAGGCCTGATAGAGACTTATCCTAATACTGCACAGATTCAGAAAATAGAGATGGAGAGAGAGAGATGATACTAACATGCTGACAAGAACTCTAAGCTCACTTCAGCCTCGGTTCACGTATACTTCATTCTCACAAAGCTCTTCTCAGAGTCCAGCTACACTTTGAACTTGCCCCATCGGTCGTGCACCAGAAGGCTGGTGGTCTGATAAAGAGGAAACTTGAGATGTGAGGGGAAAAATAAAAAAAAACTGGTGATGTCTTGTAATATGCATCAGAGCGTTCCTCCATGCCACAGCTTTATTTTTCAGCCTCCTGTTCTGACTGCATGAGATCTCAGTGGAAACGCCCACTGCATTTGTCCGCTCCAGCAGCGCCCTCTACTGGCCATAGACAGTAACGAGGTGTCTGGCTGGGGTAGACGAAGACGGGAAATGAACGTCTGAGGCTGAAATTCCTGTCTTTCCTATCCGGCGCCACAATGAACACCCCACGTTGGTGCTAACATCACAGCACTGCCCTCTACTGACCTCTTCCAGTATACACAAATTCAGCAGGGACATCATTTGGCGAAACCACTGCCCCAGCCCCAGGAGAAGACCGTGGACAAGGCATGACATGGGACTCAAACTATGAGACCTGAATCACTATCATACTGAAACTTTTAGGATCAAATGGCATGTTCGGAGGCAGTGAGCTCAAACACTTGCATATATACTTGTTATAGGGTTAGTTAAATCATGCAATGTATGATGTATAGAACCTAACGAAAGGTAGCACTTTGTGTTTTTCCCAGCAATAAACGATTTCAATTTAAAGCCTGAAGGAACATGCTGTTATTTTAGATCTGTGAGATCTGAAATACTTGTTTGTGTTTTGTTAAATCTCTGTCTTTCAAAGCCAGCTCGCGTTGTCTAGATGGTGGTGTGATGCCCTGTTGTGCCATAGTGATTCTGTAATTAGATTTCTGTCAAAGTGAGCTGAGTGGCGAGATGATTGACAGATGAGGGGCATGTGTTGACATTCCAGGGGATCGAGCAGTTTTTGTTAAATGTCATGAGGATGGAGGTGGTTGGCGTTGTTCCTAACTGACCCTTTTTGAGATGCGTCTAGACGTTTTTTGCACCTAGCTCATCAGGGAAGAGAATAAAAATGGTCACTTATTTTTTTTTCTTTCTTTAATTTGCAGCTGTGTACACAGGCTTATTTTTTAAAAGATGTTGGATCTTGTGTCAACTTTTTTTGCCCCTTCAACACACGCATTTGAACCAAATTGAATGCATTTAGCACATGGCGTACATACAAGGACAAGCAATAACCTTAGTAAAGATGTTCCGATCTGACATCTCTGTTTAATGTTTTTTGTAAGGGCTGGCACTGCTTTACCTGTAGTATTCTTGTTCCGTGAAAGACAATCCATCAAATATCTGACCTCATTAAAAGGGTATTTTGGGACTGCTCAGGGAAACTACTGTTTTATAGTTGAGGAGGAGAGTGAACGTGTCAGAAACTGCAAGGAGACGGCGATATAGTAAAGGTTGTTTAAAAAAAAAAAATGTGTAAAAAGTAGTGAAATATTGTGAAATTGTCTTCTTCGAGCATCAGGGTCAGGTGTGTAAATGAAGAATTATTCAAAATAATACTGAGCAGAAAGCAATAATAATGGCGTAATCATGTTTTGAAAACGAAAATTGCATGAAAATGCTTTAAATGCAGAACTTTGTCGTGTGTTTTTGTTCAGTTTGAAATTTGCTTGGTTTGGCCTCTCCCACGTCCTGATGTTTTTACCCCCTTCTTATTTCTTTAGAGACCTGATTGGGCCTGTGTATTCTCTGTGAATATCTTTTTAGCAATCCTCAATCCCACTGTTTGTGCTGGTTATATATCTAACTTTTTGGTTAGCTGTTAAAGAAGTATTATGGCACTTAAATGGTTAGCAATTTCTTACACTCTCATCAATTAAACACATTGATTTCTGACCTAATCATCGTTCAGTATGGATTATAGCTGTTTATTATTATGACATGTGTAACGTGTTGTGTTATCTGTGTGCTAGTCCAGAGGCCTGGAATGTTCTTTCTTTAATTTGCCAATTATTCTTTAAATGCCCATCACGAAGGCAGTATTGCATTTTTCTCTCGCTTTGGTTTTGGGGTATGAGTACTTAATCTTTCTGTGTATATGTTAAGGTGAGTATCACAGTAACACAGTCCCTTTTAAGGTTGTCATATTTTCACTGACAAATGACCAACTGTTTTGTATGATATACACACCATAATATGCTAATTTGTGAGTAATGCTAA
The DNA here is from genome assembly GCF_001515625.1 of Sinocyclocheilus rhinocerous. Lineage (NCBI taxonomy): Eukaryota > Metazoa > Chordata > Actinopteri > Cypriniformes > Cyprinidae > Sinocyclocheilus > Sinocyclocheilus rhinocerous. The sequence goes on along the minus strand of NW_015631056.1, from coordinate 252,307 downwards.
TCGTTTGTGCTGAAGAAAAACGTCCTTTTGTTTAGAAGACTTGGGTTTTTCCTATGTATAGTTTTCCATCCTTCATTTTTAACAGATTAACCAGTGGTCTTCTTTTGATTCTATCCACAAGCATTCTTCAACTAGTTCTCCAGTAGATCTGTAGAAATAGTCTGTTTCTTCCTATTTGTTCATTTTGAGGTATTTTGCCTTTGTTTTGTATATATATATATACCTGTACAAAAATGCAAAAGTATTGTTTTCTTTGAAATACAGTTTTCATCTAATGTTGTGATTTTTGTATTTAGAGGTTTAATCCCCTAAATTGCTTTTATTAAAGGCGCATGTCACACATTGACAAATAGTGTGTTGAACGTGCTGATGACAATAAAAAACAAATCCCACAGCTTGTGATGAAAATTACAGTTGTCATTTTTCTCTTGCTCTCTGTTCTATGACCAGTTGGTTCATTAATTCTATTGGCAGCTTCAGCAATTTTGATGACATTAAGTTAAATGGACATAATCTTTCTCTAAAACTTTAAATGTTAAAAAATGGGTAAAATAAGATGTACAATTAACGTTTAAACTGACATCATATTTCTTTTTTTAATTTGTCCCCTAAATAACTGTTGTTTTTATTAAAAAACATATGTGACCATGGACCACAAAACCAGTCATAAGTGTCTTTATGAGTGTCTTTAAGAAATTGAGATTTGTACATCATCTGAAAGCTGAATAAATAAGCTTTTTATTGATGTATGGTTTGTTAGGATAGGACAATATTTGGCCGAAATACAACTATTTGAAAATCTGGAATCTGAGGGTGGAAAAAAATCAGAATATTGAGAAAATTGCCTTTAAAGTTGTCCAAATGAAGTCTTTAGCAATGCATATTACCAATCAAAAATTAAGTTTTGATATATTTACAGTAGGAAATTTACAAAATGTCTTCATGGAACTTGATCTTTACTTAATATCCTAATGATTTTTGGCATAAAAGAAAAATTGATAATTTTGACCCATATAGTGTATTTTTGGCTATTGCTACAAATATACCCCAGCAAATTAAGACTGGTTTTCTGGAAATGTCTGAAATCACAAAGCGATTTTTACTGAAGTGATATCCAGAAAATCAAATGATTCTACTTCCTAAAAAAAATATGTATGTAAACTTAAAAAACATATGAGTATATAGTGACTACAGCATTTTCATAGAAACAGGCCTTATATATGCACAGAAAAAATATTTTTGTTTTGTTTAAGCTGTACTGAATCTGAGTCAACTGAAATGGTCTACTTCCGATCTAAAGTGTTGTAACAATAGATACTATTTGATAGTTAATAGAAACGCAGATTAAAATGCAAATATCGAGTAATGGTGGTATTTGCTATCAAGGTTCAGACGGACTGACCTTTATTTATGTGGATGGGATGAATCAGCTCATTATGGTATTGCTCATACGTTGCCATGGATGCAAATCTAGAACACTGCTAAGGAAACACGTGACCCCTAGCAAGATGGACTTTTACTGTACATCTATTCTGAGCAACTGTAACTATTCTGAGTCATTCTAACTTAGTTTTATTGGCTTTTGCATTTAGGTTTTGCACAAATAAAATCAGCAGAATAGATTCCCTACATTATGGGGACCAAATGTCCCCACAAAGATAGCAATACCAGTACATTTTTACCTTGTGGGGACATTTTTTTGGTCCCTATGAGGAAAACAACTTATAAATCATGCAGATTTTTATTTTTTTATTTTTTTATTTTTTATCTAAAAATGCAGAAGGTTGTGTGTGTGTGTGTAGATGCCAGTGTACTGTCTGCTCTCACTATAAAACCCAGCCCACTGTTATCACTGCTGCTATGACTGAGAGCACAGTCAGACATTGGCAGAAACTGTTGATTGAGGAATACTTCTCCACCTTTAACAAACATTCTTCCTTTGAATCTCTAAACCACTCTCGTTCTCCCAATACTGCACATACACCATGTCCGAAGTAGTTTAATGCAATATAGATCCAAATGAACATGTTGAGCCTGCTAAAGATGTATAACTCTGTTTAACTCACTCTTTTGACAACTAATCTGTAATCCGTAATAATCTGTAATCCGTAATATTTACATCAGAGAAAGACTTGATGGTGGTTTTATCCCCTATATTTTTAATAGCAAGTTAGATGTGTTTACTTTTTAATGACTTTACTTTTTAAAATAATGGTATGAATCATTGAGTGTTTTCATTCTCGATGCTTGTATGATCAATTAAACTGCATGGTGCACTGTCATTTCTGTTATTGTCATGTAGTTAGTTAGTTAATATGTTTGCAGAATGTATTAAACACTGAGGAATGTTTAACTGGGATTAATGGAATATTTACCTGATGGAACAGTACCAACAGGTAATGTCTATCAAATTATGTATTTTAGAAACCTACTTTAGTTTCAGGATGCATGTTCTTTTTTATTGGCGGTTATAGTTTAGTTTTAAAATATAGATTTTTTTTTCTTTTCTTGCTGTACTGCTTTTATTTTACACACCAAATATACAAGTGTGTCTTAATTCATAGCCTCTCTGTCGAGAACAGTCGTGGGTGGGGTTACCTCACCCACCTTTTTGAATCCCAATTGGCAAATCCTTAGACATTAATAATGACACAGACAATTTTTTTTCAGAAACTGCATGTGCATATTTTAAAACATGCTAAAGTCAAAATGACTCAATTTAAGAGATTTACATGTGAACAATTTGGACCTCAAGAGATTTACATGTGAACAACTTGAGAAATTTCGTTTTCTTTGTGTTACAACACTTCCAAAATGTGTCCAGAAATATGATACATGAATTCATATTGAATTAATATGGAATTTCAAAATAAATGTAATATGAAAAAAAAACCTGTGATTTAAAAAAATATATATATATTTATTTGTTTATGATGGCAGTGATGGTTAATACCAAGTTCCCTTTGAAAATGTACGGTTTTACAGTAGTAACCTTAACTGTAGTAACTATGACATTTTGGCACAAACTGATTACCATAGTAAATTTTTGTAAGGAATGTGTATCCTAGTAAATGAATAACTACATAAGCAACTTTTGGGTCTGCATCTTGAGTGGGTGTAGGAGTGGGTTGATAGGAGGAGACGGTGAGTCATTGGCTGAGTGCATTTAAAAGGGAATCCCATAAACAGAGAGATACAACTGGAACTCCACAGCTACACTTTCACACTCCACGGCATCTAAGGTAAGACTCTGGTCCAGTGTTATGATTCTCCATTGATTAGACTAAGAAACGTAAACTGAATCTCTTGACAGAACTGCCACAGTTTTGTGAATCTTCTCAAAAGACTAGCATTGTCACATTTTTATTGCTGATTGTACTGCTTCTCATTTTCAAGTCCAGTGTAATCTGCAGAAAGAGCTGTAGTGGTCTTGCTGTGTGTGTGTGTGAGATGGTCAGAGGTTCACTGATCTGTGGAATGTGTACAGGGTGTGTGTGTCCGGGTGTGCCTGAACAAAGTTCCGGCAAACTCTTCACAACTCACCTCATAATGTATAGTGCAGAGAGAAAATGATTTCCTGTTAGCACTGCAGGGGAACTGCTGTAGTGTTGCTAAGGAATAATAGCACAACAAAAATCAGTTTTTCAGTCTTTTTTAATAACATGAGAAATAACTTTCTCAGTGACACCTTTAAGGGCAGTAAAACGCTTATTGACTTAGATAATGTGATGACGCTGAACTGGGCCTTTATCGACACAGTACTAAACACTGTATCTATGACAACCATCACTTAGACCTTTGAAACTAAGGGTGAGGTTCTATTTTACAGTGGCTTAAATCACAGATTGTATCTCCAATTTTATCTACTCATTGTTCGCCTTGGATGATTACATGTCTTCTCTGTCCTCTGCAGGAAAATGGCTTTAGTGTCTGAGATTTTGACGAAACTTACATTGAGTTATGGAGAGGTATGGTATTACAATTGTTACATAAAATGTAGTATTATCACAAATTCAACAAACAAAATACACTTCTTTGTACGTTGAAGTGGCTGTTAAGATTCATTGTTTGTTTTGGCCAAAATGTATTTTCTGATTCTATCCAGAATATTATTTATATTATTATATTTCAGTATCTATATTTCTTGATATATGTTCAGGAGAGAGAGCCTAAATGCCCGACAGTGGTCCCAGTTAATGGTTTTAACCCAGAGGAGGATGCAGCCAAAATCGAGACAGCCATCAAAACCAAAGGTAAGGGATAGTGCCATAAACACTTCACATGTGCATAGGAATCTGTAAATTCTATTTTGCACCACAGATTATATTTCCAGTGGAACATAAAAAGGAGTCCACAGCAGGGCCGGCTCCAGACATGGGCAGGGGTGGGCTGAGCCCACCCAAATGACTATCTTGCCCACCCAAACAGAATTAGATAAAGATTGTGTTCACTTTTTTATGCAGGGATTAAAACCAATCTGAAGCGGACTGTATTTTGAGAAGTTTAAGATATAGCTGGAGACTGCCCCAACAATAATAAAATAACACCAGAAAATTGCGGCATTTTTCTTTTATTTGCTGAATGCAAGGCGCGCTGAATTCACGCGGCTTCAGTCTGTTGCCGAAAAGCAGAGGCATGACAACGAGCGAAAACGGGCAGAAATATTTGCGAGCTATCACGGGGAGTTTAATAGGCTACATGAATATGTATCATAGCCTACCACTGAAATTACCTGAGCAATTTTAATGTTCTAAAAAACCCGCTCATTCAATAACGTGCATTCATTGCATGGACGGGGCAAGAGCATAATATAAGCGTCTAAAATGCATGTAGGCTATACAGTTCAGTTGAAAGCTTACCCCTTTTGGCTTGCTGTTAATGCTGAATGTAAGAATGAAAACTGAAAGTAAAGAGCTTGTGCTATGAAAGTTGCGTTCGTGACTATAGCAACAGTCGGCTCGACTGTAAGAAACGTAGCGTTCCCCTTCTATTAGGCCTATGTAACGACCAGTGATGTAAACTATTCGACTTTTATGTCAAATTCCGCAGTTTTGAATAGAAATTTAGGTCTGTCATTTACGTGATTTATATAGCCTAATTCATAATTGATTATGACAATAGCATTTTTCTGTTTTGCGTTTTCAACAATACAACTGAAACTGAATGGGTGCATATTTAAAAAAAAATATATTATTTTCAGTTCAGATTGATTACTTTACAAAAATTCTTGTTCTTTTACTGTTCTTTTTTCTTTTAATTTAATCCCCTAAATCCATTTAAATCCTTTACTTATTTCGTTTCTTTAAATAAGTACCATTACCATAGAGGTCTTTATATTTTCTTCAAAACAATTGGTCCCCCCAATTCATGCAGGGAATTCTGGGAATATCAGTTTACATTTTTTGACTGTAAATTATACATTGATTTGTTATTTTTTACTGTAAAATGAAATGTCTGGTTAGATATTTTACAGTTTTTCCCTGTATATAGTACGGGAACTTACTGTTAACCTATTAACAGTTTTTCTCCGTAGCGTTTTTACAAAATTTTACAGTTAAAAGTACACTTATTTTTTACAGTGTAGACATGATTACGGCCTTGTTTGGTATAAATAAAAAAGTTAGTTGAAAAGAATCACCAGTGTTGAAACAATGATCCAGAGAAAGAGAACAAAGAGTTTTTTATTTTTATTTTTTTTATTTTTTTTATTTTTTTACTATTCAATAAAGAAAAAAAAAGTTTATTTTGCTGTGAAAATGCAAGGCTGCCCAAAAAAGTTTATTTTGCTGTGAAAATGCATGATATTCTAGGCTGCCCATCAAAGCTTTTTTTCAGTGTACATATAATATAGTTAATATAGCAATATCTGCAGTATAAATATCTTCTAGACTATATGATGATATGATGACTAAAAATACCCACCCAGGATATCTGCCAGCCAACCCTTCTATAGCCGCCAAGAACCGGGCCTGGTCCACAGTGGCATTTCATAATTGTTCCACTGAAATATTTGTTTCAGTGTCTTTATATTTGCTTAGCAAATAAACTGAGCTTTGACTTTCAGCCTGCTACTTTAAACAGGATGTTTGTTTAAACAGGATGCAATGATGCTCTATGGCTTTCTTTCTCAATCCCTATCTTCTCCTCTTACTCTCACCTTCATTTATTCATTCAGGTATTGATGAGCAGAAAATCATTGAAATTTTGACAAAACGCAGTTGCTCACAAAGGAGCGAAATTGCATTGGAGTATGAAAAACGGGCAAAGAAGGTAAGTTATACACCATAACACACCAAAATGTGGACTATCTATTAAAAAATGCATTATCTTAACTTTACGAAATATATTATATCTTGTGTACCAAAGTTCCAATCAACCTGACACTGTTTGTGTTGTAGGATTTGGTAAGTGCCCTGAAGGGGGCGCTCTCGGGCTCTTTGGAGCATCTGATTCTGGGGTTGATGAAGAGTACAGCACAGTATGACGCCTCTGAACTGAAATCATCAATGAAGGTATATTTGATTGTTTATGAAAACTGATTGTTTACTGCTCTTCTCTGTTGAAGTATCAAAATTAAAGTCCTTCTGGTTCAAATGTAAAAATATCTGAATAATGCATGAATAATATGAATAAAGGAACCTACACTAGTACTGATCAAAAACTTGGTCTCGTATGCTCACCAAGGCATTTATTTGAACAAAAATACAGTAAAAATGGTAATATTGTGAAATATTGTTACAATTCAAAGTATCTGTTTTACTGTTCTACTATTTAATATATTTTAAAATGTCAATATTACTCAAGTCTTTAAATGTATTCTTTGTCGCGGTAGAAAACAATTCTGCTGCTGAATATTTTTGTGGAAGCCATGATACATTTTTTTCAGTATTTTTGATGAATAGAAAGTTCAAAAGAACAGCATTTATTTGAAATTAAAATCAATTTAATGCATCCTTGCTCAATAAAAGCATTAATTTCCTTCAAAACAAAACAAAACAAAACAAAACAAAAGTCTTACTGGCCCCAGTCTTTTCAACAGTAGTGTATTCATATATCATTGTATTCATGTGACAGTATGTTGTTTTTTGCAGGGTCTGGGCACTGATGAGGAGAGTCTTATTGAGATGGTCTGCTCTCGCAATAAAGAAGAGCTAATGGAAATCAAGAAGGTTTACAGAGAAAGTGAGTGACGCTGGCCATTAAAAGGCATAAAACGCACACCTACACTAGTATTCATATCCCTTTCTTTTTCTTTTTGCAGTGTTTAAGAAGGAGTTGGAGAAAGATGTTTCTGGAGACACATCTGGTGATTTCGCAAAGCTGCTCCTGGCCCTTGTACAGGTAACATAATAGATAACTATAACAGTTATTGGTGGTAATTATGATCAAATTCCACTTTATATGCAACAGGTAATTCCTTTACCGCCAACATAATTTGCATATTGTAGATTCTGTATCACTGTACTCAAACTTTTTCATTCATGTCCACAGGCCAAGAGAGATGAGCCGAGTAGCATGGTGGACCATGAGAAGATCGACAATGATGCAAGAGTGAGTAGAGCCCTTTTGACTGAGGAAATTCAATTGATTCATAGTCATAGTTGACAGTATGTTTATTCAGCATGATTAAAATAATATTATGATAGTATATGAAACAACTGTGCATTCAGATGACTCATGTTAGGAATACTGGAATAGCCAAAATGTTTACTTCTTTGTAATCCTTTGTCAATTATGGAAATATTTAGTCTCTTTATGAAGCTGGAGTGAATCGAAAAGGAACTGATGTGACCACCTGGATTTCAATCTTCTCTGAGAGGAGTGTCCCACACTTGCAGAAAGGTGGCACATGAACGGAGATGTATTTGAAGTCAATTGCCATTATTATTTATGCAACAATCTAACCAAAGCCTCTTTTTCTCAGTGTTTGAAAGGTACAAGAGATACAGCCCATATGACATTAAGGAGAGCATTCGAAAGGAGGTGAAGGGAGATCTGGAAAAATCCTTCCTCACACTAGGTATCTATCAGCTGTCCGTTCTTCACATAAGCTGTCAGAACACTTGGATATAGAGATGTGTATGGCAAATTTGATGAAGGTTATGCCTGTTCGCTCAATTATTTTTCACACTCTCACTGTTTCCTTGGGAATCCCTTTTTTGTGGAACATTTTGTGGAAAGCCCTGTGGAAATGCATGTGGCAAGAATCTAGAGGAGCACTGAAGAGAGACTGAAAACAATAACATTTAACCATGTTCTAAAATGTATCTGTGTCTTTCTGCAGTTGAGTGCATGGAGAACAAACATCTGTATTTTGCCAGCAGACTCAATGACGCCATGAAGGTGAATATTTAATTTTGACTGCATGTCATTTGACATGTAAAGAGGTGACCTTAGCTGAATTTGAGTTGTATTGATCAGTTTCTTCTACTGAAAAAGTGTGTCTGTACTGAACATTTTGATTGGGATGTTTTCAGAGTAAAAGTGTTAAAGATAAGGCCGTAACCCGCATCATCGTCTCCCGCTGTGAAGTTGATCTCATGAAGGTCCGCACAGAGTTTAAGAGGAATTTTGGAAAATCTCTGTACCAGACAATTTTAGTAAGTATCCAATTGTCTATTTCTTTCTTATTTGTTTTGTTATTTACCACCCTCTTCTTTTATTTCTGCACTTCGTTTGCCTTCATTCAAGAAGCATTTTAATCAGAACTTTTCTCATTGTCTTTTTCTCCTCAGGAGCACACTAAGGGTGACTACCAGAGAGCTCTCCTGAACCTCTGTGGGGGAGATGACTAAACATAGTCTATAATCTGCTGCAGATGTCCAGCAGCCAAGACTTTCCGAAACAATTAGTTAACAATGCAGTATTATTATAAGAATGCTTTGTGTTTTCTTGTATGATTGTTGTTTAATATTAGTTAAATTGATCACATTTCACTGAAAGGAATACAGAATCATGAATTCTAAAATAAGATTTTGTTAATTGTTGTTGATATTAATAAAATCACTTGTAAGTACACATGGTTTTTGAATGTGATGTGGGTCTACAATTTGTTGAGACCCCCTTCACCACTTGATTTCACTAGAGTTATTCCTGTCACAAGTCCTGTCCTGTTTCCACACTTCAAGTGCATCAAAAATGTTTATTCTACACAAATTATACATATATACACAAATTATATCTAAATTAATTTAAAGTAGTTTAAAATGATACTTTCGTAAGGCCCAGTATATACTGTGGACAAATACTGTGGTTAGGACAATTTCAAGGGCCCGAGCGAGATTTCTACTAAGTTTTCATTAAGGCTATCTCTATGTTTTGCTACATTGAGCTTTCCTTCTGCTCTGATGAGTTACCCAGTCCCTGTTGCTGAAAAACACCCCCACTACATGAGGCAGCTACCACCAATCTTGTTTCTCACAGTCTGAGAGTACTTTAGGTGTTTTTTTTTTTAGGTGTTTTCATGTGTCTTCACTGAGGAGAGGATTGAGTCTGGCCACACCGCCTTAAAGCCTAGATCGGTGGAGTGTTGCAGTGATGTTTGTCCTTCTGTAAGTTTCTCCCATCTCCATATGATCATGGAGCTCAACTAGAGTGGTCATCAACTTCTTGGTCACCACTCTAACCAAGACCCTTCTCCATCGATTGCTCAATTTGGCCAGCTCTAGGAAGAGTCCTGGCTGTTCCAGCTTTTTCTGGACTCTTACCCAGATCTGTGTCTTGACCCAATCATGTCTCTGAGCTATTTTGACCTCAGGGCTTGGTTTTTGCTCTGATATGGTTTTTTTAGCTGTTAGACCATTTATTGAGAGGTGTGTGCCTTTCCAAATCCAATTCAATAGAATTTGCCACAGGTTAAATCCACTTGAAGTGTAGTAACATCTGCAAGCGATACTGGAATGCTCCTGGGCTAAATTTCAAGTGTCCCGGAAAAGAGTATGAATACTTGTGCAATGTAATTGTTTCAGTTTTAATTTTTTAATAAATGTGTAAAGTTTACAAAACTTTTTTTTTGCGATTATGGTGTATATAGTGTAGATTGACGTGAAAAAAGTCATTTAGATATTTTACAGTTTTTCCCTGTTTATAGTACGGGAACTTACTGTTAATCTATTAACAGTTTTTTTCCGTAGCGTTTTTACAAAATTTTACAGTTAAAATTACACTTATTTTTTACAGTGTAGTTTAAAATAAGGCAGCAACATAATAAAATGTGGGGGAAAAAATGGAGTACGAATACTATCGCAAAGCACTGTAGGCTATATTAAAATGTGTTCAGTGAGTGACTGAGCTTTTGTTAGTTATTTGACTTTTTCACTAATTAAAATAAAACTAATAAAAAATATCGGGTAAAGGTGAAATCAGAGTATACTGTTGTCTAGTTACCCGATATATAGTTCATTGTCTGGTTCGCAAAACAGCGTTTGGGCCCTTGAAACACTGCTGCGGGCGTTTTCAATGCATTTCTATATGGAAGTACGGTTAAAGCCGAGCTTCACACTCGCACGGAGAGTTGTGGGATTGACAGTGGACAGGGGAACGCAGTGAGAGCGCCTGAGAGAAATGCTCAACTTTATGCAAATAAGGAGCAGTAGCGTGTTTAGGCACGACGCAAATCACACAACACGTTTTCTACTAAGGAGGACCGACCAGGACTACTTGCTTAGGGCCCCCAAAACTCTAAACACACCCCTAATAAGAAGAAAACAACAATAACAAAGTGCAGAAAATATGTAGCTAAGTTAGAGATTCATTTTGCAGTGCAGATAGTTTTTGTTATAATAAAGGGAGTTTATGCTAAAGTGCATAACTCACATTAGATTAAGTCATTGACAGCTTCAGTGTTCTTTGCTCGCATTCTTTATAGTCCAATTTATTCCCAGTTTGAATAACCGTTTTTTTTTTTCATGCTACTGAAAAAACTATTTAACATGTTCAGTCTCCCAGTCAGCAAATTTCTTTTGGCTCAGATCTGGCCCGAATCAACAGCTAAAGTGTGGCCCAGATAACTTTTTAGTCAGAACTGAACCAAAACAGTGCAATAACCCAACCTGAACCAAATAATAAAAACAGATGTGGCTGATATATGAACTAGAGGTCAACCGATTGATCGGTTTTGCCGATTAATCGGCACCAGTAGTTAAAAGATATTCTGTTAAATTATCTATAAATTTACTATAGTTCTTGCATAGAATCCAGAGCTTAACTGACTAGTATTAGTAAGATGGTGGTCACAACAAGTAAATCCATGATCCTCATTAACATGGTTATATGGTTTTTTAAATAAATAATAAGTAATAATAAACTATGGAATTTGTAATAAAAAACCCTAAACATGTAGAAACTTGTTTCTGAATTGACAAGCTCGTAATTAAGTATTGACGTTCCCTTATTGAGTTGGTCTCTCGACATTATGTATGGGGAAACCCTTTTCTTCCGAGAGGCTGAAGCCTGATTGAATTACTTTGAGTTTGAATTTGCTCCATAATAGCCAATGCAGGGCTGTACAGTGCGACATATATGTAATATATGTAATAACAAAGATAAAATAATGACAAAGATTTTTATCTTTGCTCACTTTGCCTAAATGTCTGCCATTGTTTTTTATTTTATATTTTGTTAAGGTGTAAGAGGTGTTATGTTTCTGCACTCTTCCATTTTTAGCAAATTAAGAAAACTTTGTCAAGTATTGGGACACCCCCTTCTTTAGAACAGAAAAAGGCACTTCCAAAACTGTGGCATCAAAGATGGAAACATAATTCATGTATTTAAAAATTGTATTTCCATCTTTGTTGCCACAGTTTTGGTGTTTGGCGATGAGTTTTTTTTTTGTTTTATTGAGTTTTCCCAATACTTTGGGCAATATAGTGTATGTTTGGTGCGGTAGGGGGCCCAACGTCCTATTCTTTCATAGGGCCCAAAATTGCTAGCGGCGCCCCTGCTCTTATCAATCTAAAATTGCCGGCTTCCTTCCCTTCTTTCCAAGATATCGTACGCTGATTAACACTTGAATGTTGCATACACGGTTGTTTGCTCAAACTTTCAACCTCTGTAGCACCAGTGCTATGTGAAAAAAAAGTTAACGTACAGCCCTGCAATGGCATTCGAGCATTCACCTGATTGGCAGGCTCAGCCGCTATGCAGGTGATGTTGGACACCAATTTACCTCAGAATCTTTCTCCTTCACTTAGAGATGCTGTTTTCAAGAAGCCTCTTATCACACACCGTTGAAGCTACGCTCTTCAGTGGAAGTTGCCCGGATTGCCATCCCCTGCAGCATTCTGGTGAGTATAACATCTTCATATTGTACAGATAAACTGTCCGTTGACTTCTTCATCTCTGCCGCTAAGCCGCTGAAGTGGAAGGCACGGCAGCTTGGGACAGAATGCTTAGGTGATGGGCTTGGACGTGCCAATTCCCACATCCCCCTTGTTCACCTAAACCTCCCATGTCTCCTTCAGAATTAATATTTACTGCCTTTCTGTCTGGGCGGCCCCTGCACAGATTCAGTGCTGCCCGAGTTTGTCTACCCTCCAGTAAGCAAGGCCCTAAGGACTTCGGTAGCAAGCCACACGGGCCCAGTTCCCGCATTTTCCTCCCCCCTTCCCCCCTAAGTCGGGACCTGAAGTTGTGCAGAATAGTGTGGTACAGAAAGTCTATGTCCATAAAACAGGTTCTGAATGAATTATATATATATATATATATATATATATATATATACTGTGTATATATACTGTATATCCTTTATATTGGTTTGTAATCAACATATTCTTTTGTGTGTGGTGATTGTAACAAAAAAAAACAACATATCAGATTAGCCATTTATTCAATTTCTGTTAATTCATATCTAACACCTCTCAATGTTCATATGGATTTCTTTTTACAACTGTTCAAAAGTGGATACAAATATATTATGTTCAAATAAAACCAGTGAATTGTCAATGTTCAGAGTCAAAGCCTTACTTTAAAGGGGTCATATGATGTTGCTAAAAAGAACATTATTTTGTGTATTTGGTGTAATGAAATGTGTTTATGTGGTTTAAGGTTCAAAAAACACACTATTTTCCACATACTGTACATTATTGTTTCTCCTCTATGCCCCGCCTTTCTGAAACGCGTC
>NW_015631056.1:202639-237250 GCF_001515625.1 Sinocyclocheilus rhinocerous | reverse complement strand
CCGGCCGGAGCGACGAGACAAAAACATTAAAACCCATTACAAACGAGGCATTTGTTGCATCCATAATTATGGTAATTATGGATTATAATGACTTATACTGTCTTTTTACGCGTTGCGTTGCATAGCGCCGCGAACCATGTCTTTGCACACATCTGAATATTTGGGTTGAACTGTTTTGGAACAGTGTTGTAAATATAACTTAACCACTGATTTCTAGTCGTGTCCTCTTTTGGAAGGCCAAACAAAGTAGTTTCGCTTTCTCAATGAAACACACAGCGGCTTCACAACATGGCGGCAGCGGTGGCAGCAACAATAAAGTTACGTCTTCTTTCTTTGCGTGAACATTTGGGTGGCGTTATGCAAATCTTCCCACACAGTGAGGTAGACATGTGGGGGCATGTTTGAACGAGGCGTTTTAGGAGGGCGTGGACGAGTCTTAACTTTTATAAAGAATATTTCTTTGGGTTTGAGACTTTAGTCTTTGCAACTTTAGGGATCTTATCTATTCACGAACAGCTTGTAACACTCCAAAGAGAAAGGAAAACTTGAAATCGCATCATATGACCCCTTTAAAACTTAGAGAGATGTTAGTACTCACACCATCTACAATGTCACCAAAGCTCACCCCAATCGGCCTGACGGGGGCGCAACAGTGATCAAAAGCATAACTCCTGAACTGTTAGTCGCAGGCTCAAGTGCCTTATGTCGTTGGAATTCTTGGCTCAAGACTGACAAAATGCATGCATCAGACTGGATTTTCAGTTATTTTGGATTTTTTTTAAAAACTACTTTTGCGAACTAGTCCTAGGTTTTTCACCCAATCGGAACCAAACCAGAAAGATTCTCTGGAGAGTGAATATCAATAATTATCAAAAAAAAAAAAAAAGAGGGGAACTTTACCCTTTGGGTAGCTATAATGGGGTTGTTTAGAAAAGGGGTGTGTCCTCTTACACCAAATATTTTTTCAGTGTATGTGATAGCTAAAATGATCAGAGTGGTCTTTACATTACATTTAATTATTTAGCAGATGATTTAATCCATGACTTACAAATGAGAATCAATATCAAAAATAATCAAAAAAAAAAAAAAAACTCACCAGCGTAAAGGGATGCCAAAACGTTCGAAAGGGGCAGGGCCGCTTTTACTAAAATGGCTATAACTGTTAAACGGAATGAGATATCTTTGCCAAAGTCAGAACACTTACGCAAGAGCTCAATCTGAGGTCACATGAAAAAAATTGTGGAGCTTGGCCACTTGGTGATATGATAAGAGGGACAAAACATAAAAATGGCTTTAACTACGCGACTATTTGTCCAATCAACATGAAAATTGGTATGCAGCGTCTTGGTCCAAAGTGCCACAAGTGTGTATAAATACATTTGCATATCTCAAAAAACATGGCCGCCATTGGCCAATGAAATTTGAGCACCTATTAGACAAGGTTAACGGAAGTCGATCGGAACGAAACTCAGTGGGCCTTACTGACTCATGGCCCTAATGGTCTGTGAGAAATGTGAAAGAAATCGGCCACTGGGGGGCGATATCGCATTTTTCAAGGGTGTAAACGATTGTGTGTTGTGCGGTTTTTCACACATACACACAACATTTGTATCATATGATAGACCTCCTCATTCCAAACAACTTTGCCTCTACAACCACTGCTGTCAATCAAATTATTTGTTAAATAATTGAGAAAAAACTTCTTATGCAAACTAGTCCAAGGGTTTTTGCTCAATTTGGAAAAAAACACTGCAGTACAATTCTCTGGAGGTCAATAATTATCAAAAAAATGTTGAACTTTACCGTTTGGGTAGCAATAACACGGTCGTTTAGAAAAGGGGCCTGTCAATATACCCAAAAGCCTATTAAGCCTAAACGAAAACTCAAAACTTCACGAAACTAGGTGAACACATGCAACAGGTGATTCTAAACAAGCATGCAAAGTTTTAAGGAGATCGGATCACAGGTGGCGTTATAACAGTTAAAAAGACAAAGTATACTTGATCCTGACATACTTAATTCACTCTAAGAATTATTATTTATTTTTTTTACTATAAAAATAATTTATAAAATTATCTGGACCCTGCAGTTGCAAACATTATGTTGTTTGAATTTCATGAGTGAGAACTTTTGTACACTAACTACACAATGCCAGTATGCAGAAATGGGACTTCTACTTTTTACTTTTTTGCAGTTTTTACCATTTACTGCAATTTGTTAGATAAGAGTGCCATGCTAATAAAAAGGAAGTCTCAGTAGTGTTGGTATAAAAGATAGCAATAAAGAAATAATATTTGTTTTTAGACATTTGATTCATTATCCTTCAACTTTTCGTAGTAAACACATTGGAGTAAACATTTTGAGAATATTAACTGGAAAGTGACATGGACCTATAATAAAAAAATACTGTGTCAACAACAAAGTTAGTGAAATATACTTTGAAATGATAGATTTAATTTACCAAAAAATTTCCAAAAACTTTCATCAATGGGATAAGTTCAGTATTCATTCAGAAAGATAACGAAAACGAATTGTTGCTTGACCGTTTGTTATTCACGTTGTAATGGACTTTTTTAACGCAGCAAGTACAAGTGGGATCATGTACAGTCTGCTGGTCATTATAGAAAAAAACAGCTTTCTGCTGTACATCTAAACCTGTAAACATCTGCAGTAAAGCCTTTGCTGGCTGAACATAGGCACCCTCCACAAGAGGGCAGTAGATGAACTACTGGATTGCCCCTTCCAACTAGTTTATATAAGTGCGAAACAGATCTTCCAAGCTGCTTTATGTCAAATTATTTGTGTCATTTTTATTGTAAATTAACAAGCGATTTAATAACAAAGCCATAATAAACCTTAACATTCACAGATTGAATGGCTATGACAGTTATTATAGAAATGAAATATGGATAACAATAAACTATTTAAACGGCAAGAAACTGTTTTGTCCTGGCTTGATTATTTGTATGTTTATGTTTTTTCAAAAGCAAATATTTCAATATTTAAATATACATATATATTAAATAATATTTAATATATAATAAAGCCCATAATCTTTATGATCAAAGTTTATAATCAATATTTATTCTCAAGTTGAGGTAAAATTACAGCTAGGGCCATAGGAACTAAGAATGCTGATAGGATTTGGCAGAAAAGAATGTGATGTATTTGTCATTTGAACATTAGGTAGCCTATTTGGTGTCTTCATAATGTATTGTTGAACTTGTGTAGACCTACAGGCCATTGCCGCACACCGTGTTGACATTCTGACCCTCGGTTATTGTAATGGAGACCTCCAGGCCAACTATATTGCTATGATCACAGTCTGAAAGAGCATGAATAATAGTGAGTGTGTACTGCTGTGTTTTTTTCTGAAGGTGGATGGTAGTAAATCATCAGACGTGACAGTTTTTAATCTTCCAGATTAATATAATTTCTTAGAAGCAAGGAGGAAAGAATGATCAGTGTGTGATGTTGTCATTGCTCCTCTCCTCTGGTTTCCCTCTCATCTCTCATTTTCCCCTCTTTTCTTTCTGAAAGCTATGCTTATATATGCCTATATATATCTATTTTGTAAGATTATTAGTTTAAACCTGGTTAAGGTGAGTTAATTTTGTTATCACCAGCATAACCTCACATAATCATTACATAAATCTCATAACTCGTTTATCTTATATTTATAGATGTTCACAGGCAAGATAAGAGAATTTTTAATTAAATTAAACTTGTTTACAACAGCTACAGGCTATCGCTATGGGCCGAATTCTAGAAAAGCCCGCCAGCACACCCTCACAGAACTAAACACATATTTGTATTACAAAGCAAACTCAATTGTGCCATAGAGCAACCCTGATCAATCAGTCATGTGCTCAGAGTGAACTGCAAGGGAGGAGGCCAAACTCTGTAGGCCATATACCGTAAACGTTAGACGTCTCATTGAATTAGTATCACAGTGTGAAAGACAAAGCACTGGCAAATGTGAATGAGGCCAGACATGCAATACTGCTGATTGGACTGATATAATTAGAATAATATTGCCAGGAGTCTTATTAAGAAGCAGGGAACATAAATAAGCAGGGAGATGAGTTAATAGCAGCCGGCTAAAGTAGCTCTTAAATATGCTAAGGCCAGCTATTTCTGATTATCCATGGCCTACTGATAATCTGATTATTGATGTGCGGGTGCTATCGGAGGTGAACGATCCCATCCTTGCAGTGCTGGATGCAGTGGCTATTTTAATTGCAATTATTTAGCTGAGTAATTGGAGTGAAGACAGCCAGTGAATGCCATCCCTCTCTGCCTTAGGAAAGCAATCACTGTAACCACACAACTGCAAAAACATTGTTAAGAATTCAGTTAGATCTACATCACTGTTCAAAATTTTGGTGTAAGTAATTTTTTTTTTTCTATTTACCAAGCTGCATGAACTTGAACTTGCCAAAAGTGACAATATAGACTTTTACATTTTACAAATAAATTAAATTTCAAATAAATGAATTTATGTTCTTTTGAACTTTATATTAATCAAATATCCTGGAAAAAAATGTATCACAGTTTCCACAAAAATAAGCAAGATTGATAATAATAAGAAATGTTTCTTAAGTACTAAATCAGCATATTAAATGAATTCTGAAGGATCATGTGGCATGTGTCTTTTGACTTGGCCATATTTGCTACTCAACTTTAACACATGCATGGGCTAAATGTGTATATGTGTAACAGTTCAAGCTAATTCAGGTTTGTTATAGAGTTTCCAAAGGCTTAATTGTGTTTTAACATGTGACTCTGAAGACTGTAGTAATGGCTGCTGAAAATTCCACTTTGCCATCAAAGGAATAAATTATGTTTTTGCAAAACTAGATCCCAAACTTTTGAAAAGTAACATACCTATCTATATTTTGAAAAACTTTTTTTATAAAAAAAACAACAACAACAAAACAAAACAAAAAAAGATCATTCTTTTGTGGTGGGGTCAGTGAAATTTTGGTTTATATATATATATATATATATATATATATATATACTATTCATCCTACTAAAAAGAGAAAACTTAGCTCTAGTGTAACTGAAATCTAAGCAAACAATAAAAGGCAGAATGCATTTATATTTATATGGAGACTATTAAATATTGCTTAAATAAAAGCAGACAGACTGGGGGAAGATGCATCTCATTATGTGCACTTTAAAGCGATGCCGTCGACACACTGAGTTTTCCTCTGCTGTTTTACATATAGATGCTGTGATTCTGTCATGGACCCTATTCGGGTGACACCCGGCCCTTTGCTAGATTGCATGTATAATTTATAGACAGGGGTGCCTTCAGTTCATTTGTTGTTGTTTATATCGGCTTTATACTTTTCTTAATGCTAGTTGTTGATTCCTCTTGAGCGTGTCAACCCCTCAGTGCTAATAATTGATTTGGAGACTGAAATTTCTGCACAGGTTGTTCTTGCCATGAACGTTCACTCACAGAGCTCTTAGAGATGAATATATGATTTCCCCCTCTGCTGCCCCGCAGCTTTATGAAAGCTTGCACATGAAGGAACAAAAAGAATACAGAAACAACTTATTGGCATATCTCGATTTCTTATGTTGAGCGTCTTATCTGAGGTGTATGCGATGACAGAATGAAAATAAGAGAATGTCAAATGGCGGAAACTCCTCAGGCCTCTGTCACTCACACAGCTGCCATTAATATAAGGTGGTTATGTATCAAAAGTGATAAAACTGATAAAATTGTTAACAGTTTGCTACTTGAGTCTGAGATCATGCAACAGTGTTTTCTAAAGCATTGTATGCAATACAAAATGTCTAGAAAAAACATTCTGGTTTCATCTTTATTTATTCTCTCTCATTTCAGATGGGTTGTTTGATGCCACTCTGTCACGAGGAGACGTTGTGTTGAGTGCTCGTTGGGGACTTGCGCTTGCCCTGTGGCCACAAAAAGAGTGCAGCGCTCTCTCTCTCTCAGCCAGCAAACAGAGATGCTTTCATTTCCGCGCCAAGCGCTTCCGCCCTGGGTGAGTTTCCCTTCTTTTTCTCTCTCTCATTCGCCCTCTCTATCCAAACACACTCACTGCACTGTGCTGTTACACACACACTATCAGTAAACAACAGATTTAGGCCTAAAACAATGTGAATCCCTGTGGACTTCAATTATTTATAAAATCAAACAAGTACGGCTGTTTGTTATGTGGGTGGCCTTTGATGAATATAAGATAAATGCCCTGCCACAGTGAACAATCCTGCTTCCTTCCAAAACCAAAACAAAGTAAACTTATGCGGAGGTCATGCCCAGTGTCCCTCTCATGTGTCAGCTGACTGTTAAAGGCTGATTCCTGTCAGTCAGTGATCTGCTTATTTTAATGGCATTGTTTCAGATGAAGACATTATAAAAGCAGCACGAAACCATGAGGAATGGTTATACTGTTCAAAATTTGGATTTTTAAAGATTTTTTAATGTAAGAAGTCTCTTATGCTCACTAAGGCTGCATTTATTATAAAAAATAGTAAAAACAGAAATATTGTGAAATATTATTCCAATTTAAAATAACTATTTTCTATGCCAATTTATTTTAAAATGTCATTTAGTCCTGTGATGGCAAAGCTGAATTTTCAGCAGCCATTCCTTAAAGGCACAATATGTACGTTTTTTTATTAAAATATCCAAAAACCACTAGAACAGTGTTATATATTTTGCTGACTTGTGTACTTACATTATCCCAAATGTTTCGAAAAATGTTTAAATCCAGAGAAATAAGCAATTTTAACTAGTGACACGGACCGTGTCCATAGTGTCATTGTGTCACCTGCCAATGCCGTCATACACCCTCGATTTCCGTTTTGTTTTGTTGGAAACATGGAAACACCAAAGATGCTTTAATATGTTGTGCATTTTATTAGACCGGTGACGACCGCACAGAGTAGCATTATAACAGAACTTTCAAACGTATCTAGTATGATAAAACAGCACTGCTTTTTTTATTTACGAAATTATATTTGATTTATATGAGTTAATTTAGACGTAATGCACGTTTTGTATAGACAGTTATTTCCCTGCGTTGACATTATGTGCTGCATTATTTTGCTCATTGTCGAGCTCGTTCAGCGGCCTCGTTTCGCTTCGACGGCTTTCAGCCTCACCCTGCTTCATTCTACTACGTTAATAAATCATTAGCTCATCCATGAACATGATTTCTGCCCGAGTCTCATCGGATTGCGTCGGCTGTGGGGATGAAGACCACAACTCCCATGATTCCACACTCAGTCACAGCGTCATCAAACTACGCCTTTGTCTATTTGTTTATTTTGAATATGCGCCCTCTAGCGGCGAAAATGACATATTGTGCCTTTAAGGCTACACTGTCACATGATTTTTCAGAAATTATTCTTATATACTGATTTGATGCTCAAGAAACATTTTTTTATTTATTTTTTCGATGATGAAAAGAAATTGCTGCTTACATTTTTGTGGAAACTGTGATTTTCAGGATTCTTTTATGAATAGAAAAAGCGATACATCTATTCAAAAATTCAAAAATCGGGCATGTGGAGCTGTCTCAGCAGACAGAATATTATGCAAATTTTGGATTCACAGACATGTCTTGATGCTTTCATCATTTTTTAGGTTTCAGGCACTCCATGTGCATGTTTAAAACTAGGATGACAGTTCAAGGTATGGGTGGTAATGCTTATTGAATTTTATTGAATGCTATCGTGTATTAAAACAGTGCTGACTCTGCGAGTGAGATGAATTGTCATATCCACACAAAAGCCCCCGCTGATCTGAGGTGAATAAAGAGAGAGAGTGTGTGTGTGTGTGTGTGTGTGTGTGTGAGCACTTGGAGTAATTGATGGAGTTGGATGGGCATTTAATGTTGCGTGTTATGATGCTTGAGATTTTATTACTGAACTTAATTACTTTTTTGTCCTTTGTTTTCTTTACGAAACAGTCTTGCCACAACAAACAGAATAACATCTCAGGAAATGCTTAGGTGAACATTGTACCATCCATGAAAGGAATTAAATAATTAAAGATGCTCAAAAAAAAAAAAAAAAAAAAAAAAGGTATTTTCTGCAAGTCAGCATTATCCTCTGAACAGAATGAGGTTGAAGTCCATTATCATGTAAAACTATTCTAATTGCATAATGTGATGAAGCATGTTTATTAATACTTAATGGGTTAATGAGTGACCAAAGGTAAGAAGAGGTTCATTTATAATGATTTAATTGTATGGAATGTTAATTAAGAGTTATGAGTTAATACTGTATAATTATGAGTTATGTAATCTTTATATGTATATTGCTATGTTTGAAGGTTAAACTGTAATAGAACCATTATTTTATATATCTGACTAACCTAAAGTTGTTTTGTTTATTTGTTTATTTGAAAGTGATAGTTCACTCAATAATTGTCATCATTTGCTCACCCTGACCAAACCTGTATGAATTTCCTACTTTTGTGAAACACTCACGAAGATATTTTGAAAAATGTCTCAGTGTTTTATTTATCCATACATTGAAAGTCAGTGGAGTCCAATGTTAATTATTCTTCAGAATATCTTTTTGTGTGTGTGTGTGTGTGTGTGTGTGTTCTGCAGAAAACAAAAGTCATACAGGTTTGGAAAGAGATGAGGGTGATTTAATTTTGATATCATACCGCAATTCTTTATCACAAACGTTCACAGCTCAACAGCATAACTGTTTCTTTCAGGCAGTCATACACAGAATATCATGCCTTCTGAGAAGTTTTTCTATATTACTTCACAATGATTTAATGTGGGTTCAGATTCAGATTCCAGCCTTACATCTTACATCCTTTCTACTACAACATGAGGAAGAATTCCAGAAAGACTCTGCGACCCCCAAAAGTGTTAATGTCTGATGTGTGTTTTCTGTTCTGCACCACTCGTGGTGTTTCTGATGAAGAACAATGAGGATATATCAATGAGCCCTGTGGCCTCTGTCACTTCTCCCATGCATCCTCTCATCTTCTGCATGCTAATCAGCAAGCTGGGTGCGCCGCCCTGCTAGATTATTATAAATGCTGTTTATGGTCCTGCTACGACAACTGTGAAGGGCACGGCAAAGAATTTATCATGGGACGGTTTCCCTAGCGTCAAAATGCGTTATGGAATTGTAAATGACCCTTGATAATGAAAGAAGATTCCTCTTGTTTCCTGCAATACGAGTGAATAAAACATCAGGCACTTCACAGCCAGGTTTATCATTCGAGCATGGCTCATTGAAATTTTTTTCTTATTTCACTTTTGTGGAAGTCATATCGACAAATAAAACATCCATCACCTCCAGTGTTAGCTCAGTAAAAAGCTATCTTGTTTTTGTTTTTAAAGCAACATCTTAAAATTTTAACATAATCCACCAAGCAGTTAAATTAGGCCAGAGTGAGCTTAATATTTTGTCCTGCCAAATGGGTAATGATACATGCTAACAGAGCCAAACAGGGTGCAAAGCTCATATGTTTGTGTAAGTATGCAAACATATGGCAGCGATGGAGAGAGAGGCATGGCCTCAGGGAGCCCTCGGCAGGCATGGCACCCTCAACAAAAGCAGTCGGAGAAGCTTCACAGACTTATGGACTTCGTCCGTCTGTCAGTTATTTGTTAACCAAGCATGTGCTAAACTAGAAATGCTGGATACATATCCAAATGCTAATGATATATAAAATAGGGTTGAGACTATCTTACAAAACCAAAAAAAAAGCTTATTGTTTGATTTTTTTTCTAATTAAAAAAATGTATTTGGGATCAATTAATTCGTGACGTTAAACATGAAATATGATGTGTTAGTACTCTGTATATACACTGTTTTTTTTAACAATGCAATTTAGCGTAATCTACAGTGTAAAAATGTAACCAGCAATCATTAACTTTCAGTAACCTATTGTAGTCAAGCTGATTTAGTGATATTAAATAATATTTTTACTTAAATACAATCATAAAATCATTCATTTGGCTTATTAAAATCTGTTCATTTCATTTTTAGGTTACCTGACAAATGGTTTTTACAGGGTAAATGGTAAGAAAAATGAATTACAGACTCATAAAACTAAATGTAGCCTATCTATATGTATTTTTAGAATGCTGAATGTCCAGTGCAGTCCCAGAGCAGTTCAGTGTGAGCTTTACAGCCGACAGTAAAACATTTCAGTGCTGAAGAAATTTGGCTCTTGTTGAAATACTGGCCCCGTGTTGTCAAGGATGACATACGGTTATTTTTCGTGAGGCTGAGACATATTTTATCATAATCAGTATATGACGAGAGAGTGGGGCCTTGCACACATCATTGGCTTTTCTTGCTTAGTTAGATGGTGAAGGTCAGAGTTCTTAGCCTTTATGGTTGTTTAACTTTAAAGAATTATGGCATGTAAAGAACACACCCCATTTATTTTCTCCTCAATTGGAGGCTAGTTTCTCGGAAGTACAAAGGGGTTTACTTTACAACAAAAATAGAGGAATTGAATACGTTCACATTTAAGAAAATATGTCTTCATTTAATTATTTTCAGTGCATATATATCCTAATGACTTTTTATTTACATATTAACTTGATCAAAAACATACAATTTAATAATGATAATACCAAGAAAATCAAGTATCATTGGCAGAATGTGTTTGAATATTTTATATTCATATTAGTGCATCAGTGGTTTATAAAATAAGAATCAGCAGTCTGCTAGTTCTGGCTCTGCTGTCAGCAAGTAGTTTACCTTCTCTGTTATGCTACCTTACTTCGGTGTAACATGACATCTGTAAACCATTGATCCTATCAATTTTGCATAGATTACCATGGCTGAAAGAACAGTGATTATGACCACTAGAGGGAGAGAAAAAAAACATAGTTTATTGGTGAATGAATACAAGCTCAAATAGTCTAATCTGATCCCAGAGAAGATCATTTGTGTCAAGTCACAAAGCAGTGATACACAAAGTTTATCATATTATACATTTATGCAAATACATTTTTATCATGAATTTCTGTAAAGACTGAGAAAGTTTTACTATTTTGCTTTTGATCCACACTTAAACTCCAACATACAGCTGGTAAAAGATAGTTATAAGGATGGCAAGTCCAAGGAAAGCTGGGAGGTTTCTGTTCTCTATTTCTTCTTCTTAGTGGTCAGAGTTTTAGTGAGGAATTGACTATGTCAGAACCTCTTGTATACTTCAAAGCTACCTGTGAATAAAAGCTACCTGTTGTTCCTTTCAAACGCAAACTTGGGAAATTAAAAGTGCTTCTCAAGCGCATTAGACCACCAAGCTCTGAATTACCACTCCAATACACAATGTGATGTTGACACCGCCCCCTCTTCAGTCCTGTGGAGCTCTAGGGTGGGAGTCTTTCTATTTTTCAGTAAGAGGCTTTACTCCTGTCTTATCTTACCTTTGTAACTGTCTCTTGTTGTCCTGAGTTGGGGTCTTTCTGGGTGTTTTAATGAGTCAGGAGTGGGCACCGTGACCCTGAATAATAAAATCAAACATTTCAGGTTGATGACCACAGTGTATACATGCTTACCTAAAATACAAGGCACTGATTTTCAACTGTCCGTTTTTTGATAGACAAAAGGGCCTTTTTGAGGAGACAATATTTTATGATTTTAAATATAGTCTCAGAACATATTTAGATACCTAAACCATTATTTAAAATGTTTGAATGTTATGCATTAGATAACAAAATATCAAATGGTGTTTATTTTAATGAAATATTTTTTCACTTCTATCACTTTTAAAGCATGTGTGTTTATTCTGTTACTCTTCTCTGTCAACTTGATGTAAACTGACTTTAAACATCCACTAAAATGACCTTTGGGATCAGTGGCTTAAATATAAATTGAAAAATATAGCTCTGAGAAAAGCTCTTGCGTTTTCTGTTTTTTTTTTTTAATCTAATGCAACAACATTCAGGATGAATGGACAAAATTGTTCCACAGTGGAAATGGATTCAGCAAACTGCAAGATATTGTATTAACAGGGCAATTTGAAATAAATTGCAGGGCATATAAAAAATGAATGCAATTTATTTTTAAACTGAGAACTGATCAATGGCCGAACTTCCCACTGATGATCAGAAATGTAAACTTTAATAATGAGCATGTAATTAAACCGTTGGAACTTTATTCAAACACTGTGCCATGAATCAGACGGTTTATGAGTTCTGAGAGCTTTGTTTGTTGTAATGGAACTTTACCAGGAGGCAATCTGTTGTCACAGCAATCAGCTGCCATGGCTTGAATAAATCATTCTATTCAGCTACAGCTCGTTCTGTTAGATTTGCTTTGACCTAAATAGTACAGCTCACTCACATCGAGGTACAGTTGCCCTTTGTGTGTGTCCATCTGTACCTCTCAGAATTTCTAGGAAAAATTAAGCCTAGTGTTTGTATGAGTTCAAAAATCAGTCGTAGACTCCAAATGTATATCCCCTGCTGTCAGGAATTGCTAACAATAGTTGTTTTTAAAACTTCAATTTAAAAGTTAAATAAAAATCTGCAGAATGTATTATGTAAATGTGAAATTTGTTTATTTAAATGTGTATTTATTAAAATAATGAAGACTCAACAAGACATAACATATTAATGAATATTTCACATAATTTTTGCATATTCTGCTGACATGATTTTGCATGTCTGCTAAATGAAATAAACACATTCTACTTTTTAACTATGCAATTAATTGTGTGATATTGACTAGTTCTCAGTTACAGTCTGTATCCTTTTCTGCTCTGGACTTGTTGGAATGAAAACCAAGTCAGTTTCCTCCATCCATTGTGTGATAATTGGCTGAAGGGTAAAAGGGAGCAATCAACTTGACCCTTATTTAGAAAGAGTGCTTTTATGGAGGCTTGAGTAATTCACTCTCACAGACTAACTGTTTTCACCATAATCAGCCCACCCTCTTTCTTGAGGCCATGCACCTGTGGAAGACATAGACACCAGTCCCTGCCCATCCAGGTGTCAGTCACATTATCATTACACTTTACAGGGTTCTGTGTGTTCATGTACCATCTCATGTACGATGTAAAGTCAGATCACCACATTTACAGAGACATGAAGATTGCATTTTGAAGACACAACATTTAGTGTCTTTTGTATAGACAGTGTCAACATCAGTTTAAGCCAACAATCAGCACAGGTTAGTTAAACATGGAAGTAATAGTTGTGTTTGCCAATTGGTCCAAAGAACCAGAAAGGATTTGAAACGCAAGTAATTTCATGGTAGTTCAAAGTACACTACTCATTACTAATTATCTTCTCATTGACTTTGTAAATAAACTGACAATAGAACAAAGTTAACATGAACAAAGCACAGAAGAGTTAATCCCAATTACAAAAGGTCAGTTATTAGCTCCTGACATTGGGAAGGACTTAACACAGATCAAAGAAATTTAGGCCATTGTTATGAGCCAGAAGAAAATGTACTCTTCCTTCTTGTTAATGCAACATTGGGAGAAGAACCATTTCATAGCTGAAATTAATTTGCTGCCTTGTTTATATATCTAATTTTATATTTTGTTGCAAGGTTGTATTATAATCATCTGAGTCTAAATTTAGATTCAGTAACTTAAATGATTTTAGCAAATGGCTGCAATATAACAAAGAGTGAAAAATTTAAGGGGGTCTGAATACTTTCCGTACCCACTGTAGGTTTAGAGATCCCTTTGGTCACCTTGTACTGAAAAAGGATTTTAATACTCATAAAATCATAATTTGTGATAGATATGGTTGTGTTCCTTCTGTGATTCCTTAAAAATGTGACTGGAAGCTGGAAGCAGCACCTGACCCCAGCAATACATAACCCCAACCCTCTATCTGTCCATCTCGCTCTGTGCACAGAAACATGCTGCCCTTTGTCACCTCAGGCGTGACTGACCCTTTGAAGTGTCGTAGAGGTGTTAGTTTATGAGAAACAAGGAAGATTCCTGCTCGGCCTAAATCAGCCTGTCCGTCAGCGGCTGCAGGGGAAACAGCAGAGCTCAGTCTGTCATTACACTCACATGTTTAAAACATCACAACACCTGAGAGCTGAAGACGCCTTAGAGCTTTAGATAAGAACGGCAGTTAGGTTGGGGTGTTAATCATTGCATTGTTTTCGTGAAAATGACTTTCCTTGTTGTTAGGAAAATGTGACATCCTCAAGCATTGTTATCATGTCAAATCTGTAGCCATCTGTTTATCTACTTGCTAATAGTTGATTATTATACTGGCGATAATAGTTTCAGGGGAAAAGCAGATTGATACTGTATATTAGTTTGCAACATTTCATACTTAGAATTAATTTTCCAGTTGGGACTTGTGACAGTTTCACTGATTGAACTTAATTCAACTAAGCAAATGTTTTCAATGGTTAATACTGGCACCTCTGGAGCCCTGTAAGTGGCTTTCAGGATATACATTCTCAGCATTGCACAAGAGCAGCAGCTGGAGGCCCCGTCATCTTCAGGGAGCTGTCGTTCATCTGCTGTTATGAAGGTATGGGTCATTGGCGCCACCTTATCAGATCAGAATCTGACTTTGTATTAGTGAGTGTTCTGACACCAAACTCCTTGAGGGCTTCTTCTTATTACAAGCTTTTTTTCTTTCTAGCATGACCCAATAATGTGCACACCATTCAAAAGTTTGGGGTATGCAAGTTTTTTAATGGTTTTGAACGAGGAACTATTACTACAATTTAAAATGACTGCTTTTTTAAATATATATATTTTAAAATGTAGTTTATTCCTGTGATGGCAAAGCTGAACTTTCAGCAGCCATTATTCCAGTCTTCAGTGTCACATGTTCCTTCAGAAATAATTCTATCATGCTGATTTGGTGCTCAAAAAACATTCCTTAATATTAATGTTAATCACTGTTGTGCTACCTAACGGTTTTGAGGAAACCATGATATATTTAGTTTTTCAGGATTCTTTGATGAATAGATAGTTTAAATTAACAAGATTTATTTTTAAAAATAATCTTTTGTAACAATGTAAAAGGTTTTTCCTTTTTGATCAATTTAATCCAATTTAATGTATAGTCCTTGCTAAATAAAAGTATTAAAAGTATTAAAGAAAAATCTTACTGATCCCAAACCTTTTAACTGCAGACTGCAAATTTAACGTTTTAAAAGTGAAGATTAAGAAAATTGAGTTTCAGGTTATTGTTCATTTGCCCAGTACTATTAGTGATTGTTCCTCTGAAGGAGACATAAACTCTCAACTATTGTACTTCTTAGTGTTTTTGGAATTGGGCATTCATCAGCCACTTTTACATTGTGTGTTGTAAACTAAAAAAACTTACACACACAAAAGGGTGCTGTTCCTCTCACTGGAGGTCTCTTAGTGAGACAACGCAAATGCATTTGCCCACTCACAACACCAAACACACAGACATGCAGGGGATTGGTCACTCAGACCAGCATCGCTGTGTCAACGGATCCAGTCGCCTGGCAACATGTTGAAAGGCCTGAAGTGCATTGACGGGACACAATAGTCCTGACCAGTGTTTGCTGGCTGATGTTTTATGGCTGACCAAACCGTCCTTGCCGCTCTTGCTCCACTCCAAAAGCTTGAGAATGTTTACTCACAGTACTTTCTTTGAAATCATTTTGTGATTAGTCATCTTTTCAGATGATCTAAGGAGAATGATTTGTCTACAAACATTGATAATAAAATTCAGTTTTATACAACCTTCATAAGATAATATAATGTTTTAGATCACTTTGACAGTATTTACTTTTAGTATTTTACTTTTTAGTAGGCCTATAAGTCCAGAAAAAATCAGTCCAGTGGTCACTGGATGACCATTTAGCTGCTGAAAGCTGTTGTTGCTTGAGCTAATATTGGCAGCCCCGGCCAGTGGTGTAATTTGTCTCACAGTCTCTGCTTAGGAGCATGAATTAAATGTTGACACGGTGATTTCATGCACACACAGGCGTTTGGCTGGGTCGAGCAGAGAGTCTTCCCTGCACCTGCGGCTGCTTTCAGCTACAGCCATGCTAATTATTATGGCTTAGCTCAAATATTCTTGCACTGTGAATCCTGTACAAGAATCATTGTCAGAAGAGAAATCAGGCACACAACAGTGCTGTATTTTGTCATGCTCATTAATCTTTATTCATATGAAGACTAATATTTTAAAAGATTCTTGGAATCTATAAATTTTGGATAAATAAGGTAGTTATTGAAGAGTGGTAACCGTCATTTTGGTTAAACAGGGCTTCAAAGACTTCTGAACATACATAGTCTGTTTGTGTGTGTGTTTGATTTTCACTCTCCAGGCTCCACAGCTTGTTGATTTATGGCCATATAAATATCCCTGCCATCCCCTGCCTGAGCATGTTCAGGTATTTTGCTCATAAATATGTACGCCCCACATTAATAATGTCAGAGAGAGAAATAAATAAGGCTATTTAGCTTACTGCGGGCAAAATTTCCCTCCAAATAAGTTCTGTGAGTTGATTTCAAGCTTGATGACATTAGTTTTTCTACAGTGATTATAAATAACAGGTTCCTGTCCATTCCATCTTTTGTGTCCTGAAGAAGGTTCTTCAGATTATAAAAAGGTAAGAAAGAGATGGTTCTTTAAAGAACCTTTGACTGAATGGTTCTTTGTGGAACCAAAAACGGTTCTTCTATGGCATCGCTTGAAGAACCTTTTGAAGCACCTTTATTTTTAAGAGTGTAGCCTACAGTTTATAGATCATAAATTAAATTTATGTGGGCTCAAAATATTTAGAAAATTAAGCCACACTTCAAAATGTAAAAAATCTAATTATAAAAATTCTATAATTGCAAAAATATCAAACCAAGTGGAAGCAGCAAAGAAATAATGCTAGACCTTTTTCTCAGAGCTAACTTAAGTTTTTTTTTCCCCTAAAAAGTGTTTTTGTGCTATTTTTCTTAAGGCCCTTCTTAAATGCCACTTGGGCTGATATTTTGTTATAATATTTGTTTGTAATACATATATATTAAATTCAATTATCATTTTTATTACATTATTATTATTTGTTTTTATTGGTACGAATACTGTTAAAATACTTTTGGGGGCCACTAGCTCTATTTATTGTAGATTTATCCTTTTAAGTCTTGTCAGAGGAAGACACGTTCATTTCTGAAAATAATTCAAAAGTCAGGGAGGAAATAAGCAAAATATGCAAAAGCAGCTTTGTTCATATTGCACATCACTTACTAAAAATATGAATCAATCTCGATTCGGAATTAAAACAAAGCTCTTCCTTTCATCTCTACTCTAACCAATGTCCTTAATTGGGCCCAACAAGTGTCTTTTGAGCTCAGAATTGTGTTTGTCTGTTCCTTTCAATTTACAAAAGCAATTTACAACATGTAATTTATTAATACATGTTGTTCAATATTATTATTATGTGGGTGATTTATTTTTTTCTGTACATTGAAACATATATCTTAACCTGTAATATTAACAATAGCCTACAATATCGAGCAACTCCATTATACAATTTAAAATGACTTAAAGTAAGTCTCAAGGTATTTTAATGAGGTTTGATGACAAAGTTTATACTTTATTTCAGGTATATGTGAAAAGCAGCATGCTAGTACATCAGAGCATGTCAACATTATACAGAAAACTTATATACAACAGCTTTGACTATATTTTCAACAAAGCGGCTAAATTAGGCTGAGCATTGTTCACAGAACAACATCTCTTGCGATAGTTGTAACGTCACACCAAAAGTGCATTGTAGGAGTATTTCCGTTTTTATATTTCTTCACTGCCACACGGAAAGGCTGCAGCATCTGTGCTTATACATGCGATTCTCAGTCTTTTTCTGTTTCTTTACTTGATGTCGACGAGACTTAATGGCTTTAAAATAGCCCAACATTTTAAGTTACAAGTGAAATGATCTACATGGAGAATGATCGTATTTTAATTCTGCTTAATGAACTTTACTGTCCAAAACTCTTTACACTTGTTCTCACATTTTCATTTTCATAGTCTGTGCATTTTTCAATATTATTCTTGACCTTTAATAATATGAGGTAGCCTAAATTCGTGACATATATGTCATAGACAAATTGAGCTATATGCAAATTTAACAGATTATTTCATTCCACTGTATTTTGAAATAGTCACTTTCTATCATTTCACAGGGTTCAGATAAGATGGTTTGTATACTGTCAGTTTTTGTCTTGCCTTATTTAGTCGGTGCCAGTGAATCAGGGTGGATGTGTAAGGAAAGTTTCAAGTCCCTCTTAAAGTTTTAAGTGACCTCTTGACAGTGCACGGCGACCGAATGGAGCAGTGAGGTCGGGCTCGGTGTGGCGGGGCTGCTCTGGCTGGGAGTCGTCGGGCTCAGGGACTGTGGAGAGCCGGAGAGGAACGCTGGAAGGTGCGCGTGCAGCGCCGGGATGGACGGAACCGAAGCTGGAGCGGGTTTGATTGGCACAGGGATCGCCGGTAAACTTTGCGCGCCGTGACTCAGGGATTTGAGTGGTACTCCATAGGCGGTATACTCAGCGTCTATCACATTACTGCTGTACATGTGGGGCCAAGCCGTGGTCAACTGATTGTGTATTTGATAACCCGTGGACATGGACTGCATGGTGGAGAAAGCAAGGCTTCCTGGCATTTTGTAATCTCTGGCAATTATGTTTTCAATGGCAAAGGGGTGTTTGAAGGTGGAGGGCTGAGACACACTTAAGTTGTAGCTGGTCATCTGAGGTAGATGTGTCCCAAAAGCGGTCATTCTGAGTTTTGCTTGTTGCTGGAGGTAATGCGACGCGTCTGAGCGTTTTTGCAGGTGCTCGGAGGTGATCATCACTTTGAATCTCTTGCGGCGCCTCAAGAAGCTCCCGTTTTCAAACATGTCACCGCAGGTGGGATGGAGAGCCCAGAAGCTGCCTTTCCCCGGCTGGTCCGGTCTCCGCGGGATCTTGATGAAGCAGTCGTTGAAGGAAAGATTGTGGCGAAGGGAGTTTTGCCAGCGCTGTGTGTTTTCCCGATAATAAGGAAACCTGTCCATGATGAACTTGTAAATTTCGCTGAGAGGGAGCATCTTCTCCGGGCAACTTTGAATGGCCATCGCGGTCAGCGAAATGTACGAATACGGCGGCTTCTGATCGCTGTACGTGTTTCTTCCAGGACGAGGCATTTTCCCGAGTGAATTACCTTGAGTTCACAGAGTCAGTGATGAATACCTTCAAAACACTCCCGAGTTTGTTGAAAATCGCACACTGATCCGAAGTGAAAAGTCAGACATCTTAATAGCCTAAATGCATTGCTTCAGTTGACACTCACTTAATATCCATTCTTGTAAAAAGTTCTGAGCAAGTTAAGGCCTATGCTGTGCGTTTCATTCGTTTGTTTTAGGAGTTTGTGAATTCCTGACCATTCTATAGCCAATAAACTTCAGCACAGAATCAAAATCTCGAAGTCTTCTCTCGTGGTCTCACCCGGAGTTCTCTGTGTGCTAAAGTCTGTGAGCGTCTGTCCCCCTTTTTCTGTCTCTTCAAGAGCTCGCTGTGTTGTCACATGACAATCTTCATCAAAAGGAGGGGCGCGCGCACTGTTTTCTAAACTGTTTTCATTTACAGTTCTTTCACGCGACCCACTGAACCAATCATTTTAATCTCTGCCTGAGAATAGAGCGCTGCAAGAGGCGAGTGGATGTGAGATTTTGGCATCTGGCTATTGTGCACGTGAACTTTGTAAACATACACAGCAAATGGACTGCCAGTTAAGAAAAAAATAAAGAAGCCTAATGTCTTCTCAGTGGCTCTCCGCCTAGTTTTAAACCTGCGCGTGCGTTAAAGTTAAGGCTGGTTAGTGACTTTGAGAATGAGACTTTTTCTGTCGCATCAGCAACCACAATTTAAATGTTATCGACATTATTCTCCCGAATTTCTTCTGAAGCATAACTTTTGCATTTTTTGTTCTTATTTCTACTTGAAAATATTTTCCTAATTAGACTCCTAATTAACTTTTAAAACATAGGCTTATATTTATTCATTTATTTAAAATGTAGGCTACATTCACTCTTAAAAATAAAGGTGCTTCACGATGCCATAGAAGAACCTTTTTGTCTAAATGGTTCCATAAAGAACCTTTAACATCTGAAGAACCTTTCTGTTTCACAAAAGGTTCTTTGTGGCGAAAGAAGGTTCTTCAGATTACAAAAAGGTAAGAAAGAGATGGTTCTTTAAAGAACCTTTGACTGAATGGTTCTTTGTGGAACCAAAAATGGTTCTTCTATGGCATCCCTTGAAGAACCTTTTGAAGCACCTTTATTTTTAAGAGTGGTAAAATAAAAATAAAATGTTTACATAAGGCTATTATATTTTTGTTGCAACATCTTTATTTTCATTCATTTAATTTTTTTTATTTAATCTGTCATTTCTACTCAATTTTCAACTCGATTTTCTTCATCAATAGAATTAAATTTCGTGTTCTAAAACGTACGACTTCGTAACTCTGGCACCGTTCAACTTTAAGGCACCAATTAAACTTAAGATTTCTCTTTTAATTAGCTAATTTTAGAGTGTAATGTTCTGTAGATATAATCATATTAACTGCGTGTCTTTAGGAGGTCTGATCGCCTACTTGACTGTGTTCGTTGAAGTCATTCTTTTACTATGCAAAGACAATCACTCAGACCACACGCAGGCAGCTTCCCACTCACACTGCTGAAGAACGGAATTTATGTGCATATAAGCGTAACTGCGATACATGCTGGAATTTAGCTTCTGTATATATTTTAAGAATTGAACGCGTTCATATTTAAAATGAGTTTGAATTAAATCCATAAATGCCTTGACATTTATTCTCAGAGTGAAGGTTTGTGATAGTCGATATCTTCACAATTTTGTGCATCAGCGTGAGGAGGATCACTGCTGCATATTTTATAGCTATTTACTTTTATAAATATTTTTTATAATTAATCAATTCAATTAGTTTGCATAATGGCTTATAACAGATGAAAATGTATTTTATTGTAGGCTATTAATGTATGAATTAGCAACAGAGGTTAAAGGGACTGACTTTATTCAGATCATCAGTAAATCGAAGAATATGTTTTAGAGAAGCATGTTATGACATGTAAAAAAAAATTGTTTGATTGCCATGCATTTAGAGAGAATTGTTTGTAATTTTAATATTATTGTAAGTTTTATTGTAAGTCTTCACTGTAAAAAATATAGTAATGGGATATACAGAATCTGCAGTCGTGGAGAAGTGCTGGCATTACAACGGAATGAGTATGTGTAAGTCTCAAACCTGAAAGCAGATGAGAACTGTCATAATTGGTTTGAGGAGGGATGACGTCAAAGGTCTTTGATTGGAGGATGAACTTCCAAATCATAAACCAAACTAATGGAGTTCTTTTATCTTTTTATTTGGCACACTTAATTTGAGAAAAGATTTCTAAAGACCCCATAAAATATGAAAAGACATATTAATCCACAGTTGTAGTAACAACACTAATTCCATACATATTTCATGCATATGAAGAAGAAATAAATGTCAAATATTTTCTAACCTCCGATTACTTTTTAACTTATTAATATTAAAAAGGAAAGGTCATTAGCTCAAATTAAGTCAGCTTAATTAGCTTATAGCTTTAATTGACAAATGAATATTTAATCTGTATTATTACTATTGTCTTTTAATGTTGCCATCAATACATTTGGAAAGGCATATACAGATGGAGGAAGGAACCACTGAATTATCCAGAATGTCCATTCTCAGACCTCCTGATGGACTGCCCATGTATGTGGCTGTGTGTGTGTGTGTGTGTGTGTCAAAGATGCTGCAGTTAACCCTTGACCACTACAGCACAGGGTAAGACTGGGAGCAGGTTGATGCTGTATGCTGTGATGAATGATATTTAGCCTAATGGAGACCATGTGACACATCTGTGTCTGATAGATGAGACTGGCCTGTAAATACAGCCCACTGATGACACCATGTTGTCTCAACCTCAGCCAGTACAAAGCCTCTGATATTCTTTATTATAGCTTTTTATGCTTGGTTTTGTGTTTGTATTCTGTTCTTTACTGCATTTACTGGCCTCTTACTATATATTTTTTAATTTCTTGATCTGAAAGTTCTTGTAAAACATGTTAAAATATAAGTAAAATTTGACTTACAATGCTAATTACTATACACAACAGTATTAATACTTTTATGTAAGAACTTGATGGGGCAGCTATAACAGGTCACCAAGAGTTCATGAAGATAACCAAGGGTCGTCTGTCTGTGGCGGTCAGCATTACAGCAACCAGGCCTCACCTAAAGCAGAGGGCAACAATTTGTAGTGTAGGAATGACAACAGTCCTGATAAAGGGTTGACAGTTTAGTGTTGTATACGTGAAAGATTCCTGTAATAAGTGGCTGGTGATATGTGGAAGTAAACTACTGTTCAAAGATTTGAGGTCAGTACATTTTTTTTTTTTTTATGTTTTTGAAAGAAGTGCTTAACAAAGCTGAATTTATTTGTTTAAAAAAATACAGTAAAACAGTAGTGTGGAATATTATTACAATTAAAAATAATTGTTTTCTTTTTTTAAATGTAATTTATTCCTGTGATGGCAAAGCTGAATTTAAACAGAAATGAACAATGTAAAGGTCTTTATAGAAAACTTAAGGACCCCAAATCTTTGAACAGTAGTGTGTGTGTGAAGAAGCCCCTCCTTGATTTTGTTCTATATAAAAATTATAGGACATTAATGTTTATCACTTTTGACTGTTTTTTTCTTTATTTAATTTGACAGACCTGTTTAAGATCACCAGAGTAGCTTACACCAAATGTACTTCAAACTATTAAATCAAATGATTAAATCCAACTATTTAATGAAATGATTTTTGATTAAATAGCTGGATTTAAGATTTGTGTGCACGCTGTCAGTGAGTTCATAGATGCTTTGTCATTTAAAAAGAAAGCACTGAGTTGTCAGTTTCCTTCAAGTACAGCTCAGAGTTATTGTAATTAGATTTTAAAGTGGATTATTGACCTCTCAGCCTTTATTTTGTTCTCAAGAGTCACAGAACATACTCCCCATGGTGTTTGTTTCTGCCCTCTTGTTTATTAATGCTCAAGTGTGTCTGCTTAGAGGTGTGTGTTTATGTATGAACGTGTCTATGCGCATACATTACACTCTCTGATGAAGTCTGTGCGAGTGGCTCTGAAGTGCCCTTCTACTCAAGATGCTAACTTCCCCCGCCCCCCCACCCCCTAGAACACTGTTATAAAGCAATATAAAGCACATTGTGGAAGTGAACTGCCACAAAAGGCTTTTTATAAATATAAAAGTATTTTCTTTTCATTTTTTGGATCTAAATGAAATGATAACCACCTAATGCTATCAAGCATCTGTGAGTGGTTAATACAAGATGTTGTGTATTCTTATCCTGCCTCCACTGATGACCCAAGCTTAGCTTAAGTACACACATAAATACATTGTGCTATCTCTCCATCATTGCTACACACACACCCCTCCTCCTCCCCCCCTCCCTCCCCCTGCCATATTAGCAGGGTGGATTTATGACATCGTTAGCTTAAAGTATTAGCTATGCTGGGACAGACCATGACTTTTATTAATTAGATTAATCTAGAGGCCCTTACTCAGAGTGTGATTAACTCTGCATGCCTCAGAGAAACATATCTGTCCCCTTGCTAAGGCTCTGACATGAGTGTCACAGCATGACCTCTGTATCCTTCCTATTAATTATCCAAACCTGGACCTTTTTAAGGGTTAATCTTCAGGGTCTTAAAGAAAATATCATTACAAACCTGATATTTGCAGAGCTAAAGAACTTTAAGCAAAGAAAAAAAATAACTGTAACTGTGTCACACCCGCTACAAAAGCACGTATAAGCACATAACAGACGTCGTCCATTCTTTATCATAATCATGCTGTCTGCATGAAATTGCTTGAGCGACAGAACCAGTCCACAGTCGAGCCATAGAGAGAGAGGCACAAAGCCGAGGTGATGGATACACCACCGTGAACAGGAATAAGTGCATTTGTGTGCTTGATAAAGACGTGAGAGTGGCGAGAGGTGGAAGCTGAAGCTGATTAAAGGAGGGAGAAGCTCCACTCCGTCTTGTCTTGTGTCTTGCGTGTCTTATGATATCTTATCATTAGTTCCCCTGACAGTGATTTAGCAGCTGCTATTCCCTCTCATTGCCAGGGAACAGTGTTTAAAAGTAACCTTCTTTTAATAATCGTGGCCATTTATCACCTCCGCTAGTGTCAGAGTCGAGTGGAGGTAGTCAGACAGTAGTTTTGTGGTGTGTGTGTGTGTGTGTGTGTGTGTGTGTGATTTTACAGGCCTAAAGGTCTCAGAGGGCTCGGTCCAGATAGAGGAGTTATATAGGCCTTCAGGAGAATATCTGAACCCTTACATTCATTCATGAAGAGTCCAGGCATCATCAGCTGAAACAGAATGGATAATCATATAACGCAGGGTGTTCAATCTGACATGTGGGGCCACAGTTGAGTATTTTAACATTTTAACAGTAAGAAATAAAAACTTTTTTCACAAAGTACAAATTAAATTGCTAATGAAGCGACAGTAAAGACATTTATAGTCTTATAAAGGACTTTATTTCAAATAAATCCTGTTCTTTTTAATTTTCTGTTTGTCAGAGAAACCTAAAAAAAAATTTATCAAGGTTTCAAAAAAAGAAAAAAAACTGAACAGCACAACGGTTTTCAACAATGAAAATAAATGTTTCTTGAGCACCAGGATCTTGTGACACTGAAGACTGAAGTATGATAAAAATGTAGCTTAGCCATCACAGAAATGAATTATTTTTTAAATATGTAAGATATTTAAAATATATTAAAATAGGAAACATTTAAAATTGTAATAACATTTCACAATATTGCTGTTTTTAATTGTACTTTTTGATCAAATAAATGTAGCCTTAGTGAGAAATGTCTTTACAAAACACACTTACTTAAATCCTATTTGCCCAATATATTTAACATAATTTAATATAATATATTTATATATTTACAAATATTTTAAATATATCATATTTTATGCAAATTTTGCTTTTCATTTCTTACTGTTAAAGTATATGAAATATTTCATATATTTATGCAAATTTTGCTTTTCATTTCTTATTGTTAAAGTAAAGTAGAATTTTTAGTTAAATGATTTGAAAATATTAGAGCATTTGTATTGTATCTCAGATACAATATAATATACAACAATTAATACAAATATGCAAATCAATTTTAATTGATAATGTTTCTCTTATAATAATCAGCAGAAAAAAGATATGACATTAACCTAATACAAAGAAATTATAAAAAAAAAATTTTAGCAAAAAAATAATATTTCAATCATTTATTTTGGCTTTATTTTAATTTTAGAAACATGTTGTTTAATATCACATGCACTGTTTGTCTACCACAGTATAAAATATATAGCTTATATTTAGCTATAGTTATGTAAATATCTTTTGTGATTTAGGAAGGGATCCCTTGCAAGGGGATTCTCATATTTGGGAGCCCCTGGCATTAAAAAATGTGAAAACCCAGTGTGTGTGTGTTTGCTGTCATCTATACGTATGAGGTTTCAGTGTTCGTTGTGTGCTTGTGTGTGGTATGTCTTGTATCTTCATATGAGATCAGTAGCTCTTCTATAGTGTACAGATAAGGTTAATCATGAGCCACAGCACTCATTTTTCCTCAGCCATGTTGTCCTCCAGGTGTCTGTGTTCTGAACTGTTTCTGTATTCTCATACACAGCATGCACATGTAAGCGTGTGTGTGTGTGTGTGGAGTGTGTGGTCTTGCCTGCACTTTGAGGAGAGATGAATAAGACTGTGTTGGATTTGTGTGTTGTTGGTGTGAATGTGTTGACATTTCTTCAATACAGTATTGGCATTCCGGTTAAGCTGAGGATTAGGCAGATAAATTGTAGTAAATGGATTGTTTGCTGTTGTGCCCACCATAAATCAGGTAGCACCACTTAAACACACACAAATACAAGGTTTAGGGGGCTCTCTTTCAAGCTATTACTTTACAATGGCAGAAGGGCCAGTTCTGTAGTACCAAAGGCCATTAAGATGTCAAATATGTCAGATTTGTACAGCGTTTAAATTCATTTGATGTGCTAAAGTAGAGAAAGTGCAAGGTTTAACGTAAGTGTGAAATCTTAATTTGAAATCTCTCATGAGTAAAATAACACTACTTCTCATGATTTAACTGAACCTCCAACTTCATACGATGCGTAGTTCTGTAAAAATATTGGACTTCATTTGTCTATGCTCTGCTTAATCTCATCATCAGTGTGAATTAGCACATTAATGTAGTTTCTGCAGGGTTTATGAATGATAATCTATATGACACTAATGGAATGTGTTCTCTGTTCAGCAGAGGTTGAACAAGTCGTGAATCAAGAGATAATCAGAATGCTTTATGAAAATAAGATCTGCTCACTGCAAACTGTAAATTAAATGGATATCAGTAACTTATCACACTTGCATTTTTGGACCGCAAATATGGAAATGAATAAATGAATGCAATGGTTAAAGGGATAAAATGTAGTACACACCTTTGTTTTGTTTTTTTTTTACTCTCACGGCTTTAAAATATAATTTAAAAAAAAAGTTTTTATAAATAATGTTTTTCTTGGTTCTTGGCTTTGGATTGTTTGGAAATTGCCTGTTTGATGATGTGGTATTTTTAGTAAAAATTGATAATGAAGATACTGTATGTAGATGTTTAATGATTGTTTATCAGCAGCCAGTGCATTTTCATAACCTTGAATGTGTGTGCTTGTACTTGATGTCACTTTTTTGTGTTAGTTTGTTTGCCTGTACTATTTATTTTTATACACAGGTCAGTATTTCATTGTGTGGTGTACATACAATATGTGTAGATGGCGCATGGATGGATTATCTGCATTGATTATCTGCGTGTATCATTAATTATCTAGGAAGTGCTCTCAAGGTCACAGGGCTGGAAATGTAATTATGCTGCCACTTTATTAAGTGGTCCCTTTAAAAATGCTGAATCGCAGTAATTAATTTGGGGGGCAGTATTCCCACAGGAAATTATTATTTTTGCTCCTCCCTCCAGATTAAGGGTGTGTGTAAGCGTAAATGAACGTGCGTAGACAGTATTTCATTTCTTGTATGAGTTGACAGCTGTTTTATTGGTGGGTGGTGGTCTTCTTCTTTGATGGCAGGGTCCTCACATCTATAGCACCATACATACAAACACTAACAGGTTGATCAGTTCTCAATGTTCAATGTAACCAGGATTTCATAATATTATAGTGCATTTCATAAAGTTTTTGTTCTGGTTAAAAAAAACTGCAATTTGCATAGAAAGAACAGTATTTATTGACAATCAAGAGCATGCAGAAATGAGGTTTAGTTATCTAAATCTACTGCTGCAAAAGAAAATAATTTCTGTGTATCAAGATATTTGCCATTATGTATTAAACAACTAGTCCTGAATAACAATAAATTCAGTATGTCCATAAAAATTAAATGTATTTTTTAATACATTACTTTAATACTTTAAAGAAATTACTTTTATTTGGCCAGGGTGCATTAATTTTAACAAAAGCAGAAGTAAAGACATTTTTTAGTATATTAGAATGATTTCTGAAGGATCATGTGGCACAGAAGACTGGACTAATGGCTGCTGAAAAACTGACACAGAATCACAGAAATACATTTCATTTTAAAATGTATTATAACAGAAAACAATTATTTTAAATGGTAATAATATTTCACAATATTACTGTTTTTACTGTAATTTTTATCAGATAAATGCAGCCGTACTTTTTTCAAAAACATTTTTTAAAAATTACTGATCCCAAGCTTTTAAACAATAGTGTAAACATTTCAAATCAATAAACAACTGGTGTGGATATGTACCATAAACAATTTATTTAACAATGTATTTGTTTATTATTTATGTTTTATTATTTATTATTTTTATTGATAGTTTGATTGTTTATTTACTTATACTAATCAATCAATCGGGAGGGGGGTAGTTCAATTCATTTTTATTATACATTATAATTACTCAATTTATTCTACTAAATCAAATTAACCATTGTCACTAAACAGACTATTCTTTTTAATGCCATGCCATCACAATAGCAGAATGAGGTACAATGAACCCATGGCACTGAATAAAGGCAGAGGAGCAGAGTAAGAGAAGGCTAATCTGTCCTGCTCCAGCAGTGGGGGAGGATGCTGCACTCATCTTCACTGCTAAACCAGGATCAACTAACCCAGCATCACAGCACTGCGACTGTTGAGGATGAGCTTTGGTCTGGTGGTCTGACGGGCAGTCATCTGAAACGGGGAAATATATAGGGCTAGCTGAAAACGCTGTCCATCAAAGACAATGAGCTGTCACTGGAGTCGTATTGATCTTTTTTTTTTCTATTTGAACTGAACAGGATACGTTTAAATAAAATAAAGGCCTTTCATGAAGGTTTTCCTGGTCTTCCCCCGAGATGCCATATTAAAATAATATCAGCCGTTGCTATAGTAGAATGTTTTTATTTTATCTTTTTATTTACAGTACATGTTTTGGCAGTATTTGATATTTTGATTAGATTTTTTATTTATTTAATTCAATGTGATTGTATGAGTTAATTTTGCTCTACGTCACCTGACATATTTTTGTTAATTAGAATTAATAGCCTCAGAATCATTTTGCATTCATAATGCTGGAGCAGTTTGAGAAAATATCCAGTTTGTGGTTAATCATGCTGTTATACGGCAATGGGAAAATGAATTAAGCTTATCCCAGTCTCTGGGGCATTGTTGTGTTAATTGTTCTCATTGACTTGTGTAATTATTTGTTTGCTGCTCACATTTGCATACTCTTGAAAATCCTGCTGATGAATGGTGTAATGATTGGTGATAAGCTGTGCTGTCTGTAACAGCCTGTGTGCTGTAAAATGAGAGAGACTCTTAATGAAAATCAGCTTAACTAATGACTAGAGATGTAGTATCACAGTGTATATAGTTCCATATAAATGAGTCGCATTGACCCAACCTCTGGTCAGAGGTCAAAAGAGGGTGAAAGTTCCCAGTAA
Organism: Sinocyclocheilus rhinocerous; assembly: GCF_001515625.1. Lineage (NCBI taxonomy): Eukaryota > Metazoa > Chordata > Actinopteri > Cypriniformes > Cyprinidae > Sinocyclocheilus > Sinocyclocheilus rhinocerous. The sequence continues at coordinate 208,199 of NW_015631056.1, read as the reverse complement.
ATCTATCTATCTATCTATCTATATTGTTCTATCGTTCTATTGTTCACATCTGAATCCTAATTAAAATATCACAAAGAATCTGTTTCTTGAAAGAAATCTAAAAATATTTTAAAAAGCATTATGTAATAAATGTATTGTCTGTTGACCACTGAGACAATTACAGAAACAACATTTTGAGTGGGATAAATTTGTCTTAATCTTGCTTATTTAACAATGCTGTTGCAGTCCCATTGAAAAGCAAAACACAGGAAAACAAGAGTTGTTGAAACAATCATCATCCAGCAAAAGTGCGATACTAAATAAATGTTGGAATACTCTACATGCCAACAAATAACTAAACAAATGCATCAAACTGAGGGAAAAAGCAAAAAGTCCAGCATAAATGAAGTACGCATAAATCTGTGGTGTAGTGGTCATGTTTTCTGATTTCTAAGGTAATTCAGTTTGACACAGTAATTAAATGAAGGAAGCAGCTCCCATTTCTGCCAGCCTCTCCGTATCCATCATCGTTTAAAACCCACCATCCTCCACTGCACACAAACACACGCTCAAGAGGAGATGAATAAGCTAAACGAATGCCATTATTCCAACACAGAGAGAACAGAACCATTGATCAATGTTGATGGTTTGGTTTGTGTTGAGCCCACATTCTCTCATTGTATCCAAATAATTGCAAACCATTTTTTCATCTATTTACCAGGTGCCTTATTTGCATTCTCTTAAAAATGAAATCATTACAAGGATGTGTCGTTTCAAATATCTCTATAAACACTTCCATTCATTATCAACATCAGTTTATTAAGCTAAAGCGCAGTGAGTATTTGACCAAATTTCTTCCTAACTATGATTTATCAGTGCTTTTCTCTGTGTTGATGCTTATTCCAGCATCTGCTGGCATCTTCATTTGTCTGTGTAAAGTGTTGATGAAGAGCTGTATTTAGGCTCAGCTTCTGCTTTTGGTTGGCTCTGGTTGGATCTAACCCTTAACACTTAATTCTTCAATGAATTTAGTTAATTAACTTGAAATGATTTATTAAAACTTTAAAACTTGAATTACAAAGTTGAAATGTGCAGATATTACAGATACTGCAGATATAATTTTGAAGTGTTAAAAAACATGCATCATACCCAGTTTAATTTCAAAGTTTATTTGAATTAATTTAATGAATTCTAGATTGCCCAGAGATGATGCTCAGAAGATTTAAATGATCTCTGTTTAATGTATCTTTGAATATCACAGGAGAATTCTATCATATTTGTAATTTCTTTCCCATAAGTCATTTCCACCCCATCTCAAATGTGTTTTAACACTTTAAAATGTCACTTTAAATATTTTTAAATGAAATATGTGACTCCTTTGTGTTGCTTAGATAAATGTAGGCCTATATGAACCTAACTTTTTATGTAGCCTATGCTAAATAAATATAGTTTTGCTAAATAGAGTCTGAAGACATGATTTCAAAAATTCCATGACAGTTTTATTCGGGGCCGGCTCCAGGCATGGGCGGGGGTGGGCTGAGCCCACCCAAATGTGTCTTGCCCAATCAAAACTATAGGGAAAGATTGCGTTAATCTTTTTATGCAGTGATTAAAAGTAATCTGAAGCGGACTGTATTTTGAGATGCTTAAAAGCTGAAGACTGCCCCAACAATCATAGAATAACACCAGAAATTGCATCATTTTTCTTTTATTAGCTGAAAGCAAAGGCGCACTATCCCGCCTAGGCTTCAGTCTGTTGCGGAAAAGCAGAGGCTGACATGACAACGAGCGAAAATATTTGCGCGCTATCAGTGTGCGAAGAATTATGGGAGTTTAATACGTATCTACATGAATATGTGCCTTAGCCTACCACTGAAATTACCTGAGCAGTTTAATTATTTTTCTAGAAAACCTCGCTTATTCAATTACGTTTATTTACTGCATGGACCGGGCAAGAACAAAGTATAAGCGTTTAAAATGCATGTATGCAGTTCAGTTGAAAGCTTACCTATTTTAACTTGCTGTTAATGCTGTTAAATTGAATGTAATAAACAAACTGCCTGCTTAAATGACCACCATGAAACAACAACACCGAAATAAGAGCTTGTGCGATGAAAGTTGCGTTCGTTACTACATAGCAACAGTCGGCTCACGAAGCGTTTTCTTTCAGAATTTTCATAGGATAAAAGTAAAAACTGTTGCATTTCAAGACAGTTTAAAATCTACATTTTCTGGTCTGCCTCAGCTCCAGCCGTCTAACAGAGCTCATCAATGTCAAAATGATTGAGATGACCAATCAAATCAAAGAAGGCGGGCCTAAACCGAGCGCAATTTCACCGCGGCGCTTCAGTGAAGGTACGAAGTAGCTAAAGGTGTAATAGCTATTTTACAATTGTTTTACAATGACATAAACGACCAACAATATCCAGTGAATTGAATTGAATGTAGGCCTGTGTTGTAATTCATAGCCATGGTCTAAGTTAATTGAATGTGACGACAATAGCATTTTTCTGTTTTGCGTTTTCAACATATTGGGAATACAAATAAAATTGAATGGTGCATATTTTTAAATTAAAATATTATTTGCAGTTCAGATTGATTACTTTGCAAAAAATCTTATTCTTGTTCTTTTACTGTTCTTTTTTTCTTCTTTTAATTTATTCCCCTAAATCAATTTAAATCCTATATTTATTTAGTTCATTTAAATAAATAACAGTACCATAGAGGTCTGTTCTTTATTTTCCTAAAGAACATTATTACGGCCTTGTTTGGTATACGTAAAAAAAACTTGGTTAAAAGAATCACCAGTGTAGAAACAATGATACAGAGAAAGAGAACAAAGAGGGCCGTTTTTTACTATTCAGTAAAGCAAAAAAGTTTATTTTGTTGTGAAAGTTAATGATATTCTATGGTTCGCTATAGGCTGCCCACGAAATATTGCTCTTTTTTCAGTGTACATATATCAACAACACTGCAATACGTTGCATAGTTAAAATAGCAATATCTACAGTCTAAATTTCTAGACTGTATCCCACCCCCTCCCCACCCTCCACAAAAAATAAAAAATAAAAAATTGCCCACCCAGGATATCTGCCAGCCAGCCCACCCTTCTATAGCGCTTAAGAACCGGGCCTGGTTTTATTTGTGACCTTCTTATAAAAAGAAAATATGAAATATGTTAGTCTTCATAAAACCAGTCCAAAGTTGGAAAAAACGATCTATGTAAATGAATTCAGAAATGTACAGTTTACAGCGTCTTACAGAGCAACAAACTGGACATTCATGCGATTCAAAAGGTAATATAATGGCTGGATTTTTCATCTGCTGCCATCTACTGGTATTTTAAGAAAATGTCATAAGTCTCCGTGCCAACATCATTATTTTCTCCCTCACTTAACATGGACGGAAAATAAAGAGTGGTAAGAAATAAGGATGGATAATAATGTTAATGTGACTAATAAACAGTCACACATATCTCTTCATTGTACTCAAATCAAAGTTTAAGTCTAATGAAAAACAATTATAGCAAACAAGATTTTTTTTAAAAAAGAGAGAATTGTTTTAGGATTGGGATACATTTTTCAGAATATTAATTTTCGTTTTTCATGTTAAAGAGGACTTGTACGAACCCCTGTATGATGATTTGTATCCTCCTGCCTTCATGGGCGAAGATTTGTGTCCCTTGCGAGTTTCCGTAGCGCGATCGGTCTAAGTTTGGATTTTGAGGAAGTGCTCAGCCAGCGGGCAAATCACAAAGCATCAGCGAAGATCCTACGGTTATTTTAAACAGAACGGCGTACAGCGTTTGCACTGAAAATACACTATGGCATATCAACTCTACAGAAACACAACACTTGGGAACAGTCTACAGGAGAGTCTTGATGAACTTATTCAGGTAAGAGTGTTGAATCAAAGTGAAGTTAACTAGCTTGATTGCTAGCCAGCGTAGAATGATGTGATATATAAATAAAGATAACGGAATAAAAACGATTACTGCACATCCAGGCATCTACCTTCAGTGGTTTATTAAATCATAGTGTTTAATTCTATGATTTGTCCTGATCTTGATTAGTGATGTGTCGGATTATTAAAGTTAAACGAGTGTTAGCTAACGCCAGCTGTGTTTGTAATTGAGCTGCTCTTTATCAGAATAACGTTACGTTATGAATGAACTGTTCCAGTGATGGATAAATGAACTGTTTTAGTGTTTCTTAGATGTTTACGTGAAATATTATATTTATTTTTTTTGTTTTCACGTTACCGCAGACTGACAACACTCAGTCATCCCTGTCTGTGGTTAATAATAACAATCATGCAGAGGCAGACTTTGTATGTACATGATTATGTCTAATAATATTACCCCTAATTTAAGATGGAATTCTTGAATCCGTCGACTCAAGAAACCAAATAAAAATAAAAATACAGTGAAGCTTAATAGTGTGTTAAATAGAGCCCGACCGATGGGTTTTTTGGGGGCCGATACCGATATTAGGGAGTAAAAAAACGATATTGATATATCGGCCGATATTCTTTGTGTAGACTATATTATAGTACAGTATAGTCAAAAGTTTGGAGACACTTCCCATTCGTGTCTCCAAACTTTTGACTGGTACTGCTGGGTATGTTCAAGTAAGCTAGAAATGCCCAGATGCTGCGCAATTAGGCTTATTTAATATCATGATGAGTCTCGAGTTCAGTATTTACACTAAATATGTGCAGATTTGGCTTACATGAACTTCCTCAAGAAATTAATTAGTAAACATAATTTACGAAAAGTAACCCGCCAAATTGGCTAGTGATTTGACAGCGTTACCCGCCACAGCTGATTTTTACCCGCATTTGGCGGGTTGGCGGGTGTTAATTTCAAACGCTGGTGACAACGTAGCGTTAAATCACCATTCAACAGACTCAAGCCACCACCGCACTGTCGTCTATTGGACTGCTGAAAGATACTAACTTTTCAGTCTGCTACGTTACTGACTGTACTGACAAACTATGCACGCGACAAAGCGACCGTTGTAAATCATTTGAACTTTGTGTCAACACATCATAAATAGAACGAGTCATCAGTTTACTGCATCCAGTGTAGACAACATCACTGATTATAATGGGTTCCATTCTACACTGGACGCGAGCGGTGCGGCGCGATAATATACAATAGAATTATACATATTATAAACACCAGTCCAGCCGCGATCAGCTCCGGTGGCCGTAACACAGACTTTAATGCGCCGCAGACTAGGCATGAGACGATAATGTTTACATCTGTTCAAAATCACGACATTTAAAAACAATCAAAATGCTGGCTCTCCGGTGTCTTTGCCACTGTTTGAGTGCTGTACAGAGAAAGAGTGTGTGTGTGTGTGTGTGAGACTCGCGCTCTCTATTTCCTTATGTGTCACACATCCTTGTACCTCACCGCTCCAAACTTAATCCAGGAAAGATGAATATTCCTGCATCATAACTTGGACTGAAAGATGAATGTGTAGTAGTGAGCATGTCTCCAAAAACCTTGTTGAGCTGCAGGTTTAATGACTGCATTTTTTATTGATTTATTTATTTTATTTTTTTACAGAAATTA
>NW_015631056.1:201559-202562 GCF_001515625.1 Sinocyclocheilus rhinocerous | reverse complement strand
CTATACTTTTAAGCCTCCTGCCATTGTTTACATCTGTTCAAAATCACGACATTTAAAAACAATCAAAATGCTGGCTCTCCGGTGTCTTTGCCACTGTTTGAGTGCTGTACAGAGAAAGAGTGTGTGTGTGTGTGTGAGACTCGCGCTCTCTATTTCCTTATGTGTCACACATCCTTGTACCTCACCGCTCCAAACTTAATCCAGGAAAGATGAATATTCCTGCATCATAACTTGGACTGAAAGATGAATGTGTAGTAGTGAGCATGTCTCCAAAAACCTTGTTGAGCTGCAGGTTTAATGACTGCATTTTTTATTGATTTATTTATTTTATTTTTTTACAGAAATTATGTTTTGATTTATGTTTTTGATTATTGAGCTGCAGGTTTAGGCTCACTTAAGTGACTGCATTTTTTCATTTAGAAGGATTTTTTTTTTTACAGAAAATAATTTATTTATGTTCTGATTATTGTTGAGCTGCAGGTTTAGGCTCACTTAAGTGACTGCACTTAATTTAATTAAGAATTCAATTATTTATTTTAATTATTTATTTAGCCTGACATGTTTACTGTTCCAAAATGTTCTATATTTCTTAAAAATAAAATGTATTGTGTTCAGTGGAGAAAAAAAAGTTGTTGTTTTTTACCCAGACATTTAAAAATAACATATTCTAGAGCTGTAATCGCAATACCATGAAACCGTGATATTTTTTTTATCTAAGGTTATCATACCGTCAGAATCTCATACCGGCCCATGCCTACATGTAATCAATGGGGGAAAAAAACTGTAGTCTGGTTATGAGTATTTTACAACGTAATCTAATTACAAGTATTTAATCTTTGCAATCTGATTACGTAATACAGATTAGTTACTTCCCAGCACTCTGTATATTGTGTAACAATTTAAAGGGATAGTTCACCCAAAAATTTTTAATTCTGTCATTAATTACTCGCCCTCATGCCGTTCCAAACCCGTAAGACCTTCGTTCATCTTTAGAACACAAATT
>NW_015631056.1:199781-201224 GCF_001515625.1 Sinocyclocheilus rhinocerous | reverse complement strand
TGTTCTGTAAAAATGTATATATTCGCCGATACGATATATCTGCGACAGGCTCATATCGGCCGATAATATCGGCAAAACGATATCGGTCGGGCTCTAGTGTTAAATATGTATGAATTCTTAACAGAACACATTCAACTGTATTTTCCCTCCTTCCACAGACTCAACAGATAACACCACAATTGGCCCTCCAAGTCCTTTTACAGTTTGATAAAGCTATCAACACAGCACTGGCCAACCGGGTCCGCAACAGGGTCAATTTTAGGGTAACTCAACATCCTCCACAATAACCTTTAGAAATAAGTTTGTTTTGTCTGCTTATACAAGTTATTTGGCTAACTAGCTCTGCTTTGAACTGGACATAGTTGTGATGCACTAAGAATCACTGCTCTTTGTTTTATCCACAGGGATCTCTGAACACGTACAGATTCTGTGATAACGTTTGGACATTTGTTTTAAATGACGTTGAGTTCCGGGAGGTGACAGATTTGGTCAAAGTGGACAAAGTAAAAATTGTAGCATGTGATGGCAAAAGTAAGAAATTTGATTCACTAAGCTGATGTTATATGGTATATTTTCATACTTTTGGTTTTGCGATGCAGTCCTCCTAATTGAACTGTTTTTCTTATAGACACTGGGTCTAATGCAGCTGAGTGAAATCAAGGTGGAGAGAAAAGTGAACTGAATTTGCTGGCTGATGGGAAGGATGAGAAGAATTGAAGACGAGGCACACAGTGTTGGGGACTGTGTATATATTATTTATTACAGGAAACAGTTCTCCAGCCTTCATACATCAACCTGCTCAGTGGAGGACTGACAAACGTATGGAGCACACAAGGCCTTGGATGTCACATGAAATTTTTCTTGTTATAAATAAATATATATAATTTTCATAGAAATGGCAATGCTTTTCAGTTTGTTACTATTTAGCTTATTCTCTAATAAACTTGTTTTAAATGTTTTTTGTTGTGAAGAATGTTTTTTTAAACCCCTTTTTTGTGGCCTTTTTCCTTCAAATGAACAGGATAAATAACTGTATCTGGAAATGACCCAAACCGTTTTCGGTCTCTGGTTGCACACGTACGCACCATTGAATGTACACTAGCTGACTGGCCACGTCTTCAAATGTTTTTGAACAGTTTAACTCTCATTAGCTCTGGCCTATAACCTTAAAGGGGTCATATGATGTTGCTAAAAATAACATTATTTTGTGTATTTGGTGTAATGAAATGTGTTTATGCGGTTTAAGGTTAAAAAAACATTATTTTCCACATACTGTACATTATTGTTTCTCCTCTACAAAGCTCATCGGTCTGAAAAGCGAGGTCTGCTGTGATTGGCCAGCTATCCAGTGCGTTATGATTGGCCGAATACCTCAAGCGTGTGACGGAAATGTTACGCCCCTTACCATACTGTTGATGCCGTGTCCGGCCGGAGCAACGAGAC
>NW_015631056.1:183214-199561 GCF_001515625.1 Sinocyclocheilus rhinocerous | reverse complement strand
TTAACTTTTATAAAGAATATCTCTTTGGATTTGAGACTTTAGTCTTTGCAACTTTACAGATCTTCTTTATGCACCAAGAGCTTGTATCACTTCAAAGAGAAAGGAAAAATTGAAATCGCATCATATGACTCCTTTAAATGTATAAAAACCATCAAATTAAGATGGACCGTGTATGGTTTGCTCAAAATTCAGTGATTCTGAACATTAAATCAGGCAGAAATGCTATCAGAAATGTAATCTGAAGAATTATGCCTTTTTATTCATTACATTGTCTATCAGTTGCAAGAGCAGAGCAAACAGGTGTTGCCTGCATTTTTTTATTTCGAGCCACACGTAAACTATTTTATAATTTGATAATCTTGAGTTTTTAACTGATAATGATGAGGAAAGATTGTGTTAATAACAGATTGTTTTGTTAGCTGATCTCATCACCTGAACATTGGCACACGAGTGATTATGCTGCACTGTCCTAGCTATGCCCTGCATTTCGGTTTCTTAAAACTTCCCAAGTCATGACCTAACCATGCGTGGGTTTTTTTTTATTTAGCATTAGAGCCATTTTTGTTTGACTTTTACCCAGATTTACCTCCAATCACCATTTATTAAATCTCCTGCATTAAAGAGCATCACTCATAGGGCAACTCCATTAAGCCTGATTACATACACACATACAGTCGGGGAAGGGGGTCTTTGTGTCAGCGTCATACTAGTTCCATCTCGCTGTGTCTGGCTGTGGAATGCTGGAGCTGGACATCACTCTTTTCAGTTGTTGGTCATTTTGTCTGCTGGTCACAGAGACTGTTAGGCTGGGTGGTGATGGCTGGACTTTAGGAGCTCATAAAGATGGATAACAGGGGCTTTGGAGGGAAAAAGGGCAAAGAGGGGTCTTTTAAGCGTGCATCTATTAAACGCACATCCTCTGGCTCTCAGAAGGTAAGAGACATCAACAAGCTTTGAATCCCCCCCAATCTTCACCTGCTGCAACTGATTAGTTTGTTTTGAGTTGATGAAGAAACATGCCTGTACTGAATTATATTTGGGAATTTTGGGAATAATTAATTCTGGTCCCTTAAAAAAAATTTGAAATGGTTGTGAGCCCCTAGAATTGTTCCGACCTTTCACTGGACTGACTATGGACTATGGCTTTTTCTAAGCAGTAGAAAAGTTTAAGTTGCAGGTTTGTTTAATGTTAACAAAAACTGGGGTCTCTCGTGGTTAACACTGGCATTTATTTTGTACATGTGTGAAAAAACTTATTTGGTGAATGCATTGATTCCAGTGGCAATCTTGATCTGTGAGTGTTCACTCATACACATGCACGCATACAAAACCTGTTGTTAGCATTGTCCTCTAATCTTTGATAATGGCCCAGTAAAGAGCACTGGCCCGGGTAGCTTAAACCCCTGTTCTCTTTAAGTCTCCATCTTATGTGATTAATGCAGAGTTTTGTGGAAAAAGTCCAAACACAAGTGGACAAAAACACACTTAGTGGGCTTACAATGGACCTGAAATCATTTCAAATCAGCTTGTGTTTTGAAGGGAATGGAATATGGTGTACTAGAGTTCATGAAAATTCAAGGTTGCATTAAAAATTCCAGCAATGTCATAATTTACTTGACCTTCCAACTCTGTAAACCGTCTGAACTAAAATGTTACATCCTTGTCTTGGTACAAACTGACAAACAGCATTTTCCTTTATCAAATTCATACATGCTTATAATCAGAATTTGCAGCTGAACATGTTCTGTGACAGTGTTTGTTAATTCAGTGATCACAAAAAAAGCTATTTTAATCGTCCGTAATAATGTTAGAATATAATAAAATCACGTTTTGGGGGAATCATAATGAGCCCTTGTGAAATGGAATGGCTTATCGATTCTCTAAAGACCCCAAATCCCTTTTACAAAATCCATTGGAACGGAATCCTGTTGCATTGTAGAATATGTGAAATTATCTTTCTTTCTTGTAAACAGTGTGGAAATATTCGTTTTCGTTTCCTATTGGCCTACAGAGTTAATTTGCTTAGATGAGAATTATCTGAGTTGAGCTTCTCACAGAGCTCCTTTATGTAGCTGCTCACGAGGTAGACGTGTTAATGTGAGAGCTTTGAAAGGCTAAATTGTAATTATGGATCAGTGGGAGCAGATTTTCCTAGTTTTCTCTTTCTGTTTAATTTTCGAGTCAGTCTTTGTCTGGGCACAATGTTGGCTACGAGGCTATGCGTATGTGTAGATTAAACACAAAAAATATAATGTGTAGAAATAATCAAATAATCATTATTCAGATAATTTATAAGGTAATTTATATGTATTTTTATAATGTATTTTATTTTTACTTTTATTTTGTAGTTTTTTTACTCAGTAATCTGAGGTATATCATTTTTTGTCTAATATCATATAAATATACATACAAAAATATTTTTTGCCTAAAAGACAATTCCCAAAATTATTGTTTGTGCAGTTTCAGAGAGTGGTTTGTGTGATTGTGCGGCTTCACCTTCCACATGGCAAATTCCATATGTGTGTTTCTATGACTAAACCCTTTAGGATTTGGGAGAAATTAAGCTCTAAAATGCCCAAATCCAAAGATGTCAAAAGCTATGGACAGATGTCTAAACACAAATCTCATATGTTCTTGGGACAGAGCCAGATTATGTTTCAGCGATACTGCTCTTTGTGAATGAGAGCGCTTGTGCTTTATTTGATATCTGTACGAGGCTTCTTAATATGTGACCCTGGACCACAAAACCAGTCTTAAGTCGCTGCATGGGGTATATTTGTAGCAATAGCCAAAAATACATTGTATGGGTCAAAATTATAGATTTTTCTTTTATGCCAAAAATCATTAGGATATTAAGTAAAGATCATGTTCCATGAATATATTTTGTAAATTTCCTACTGTAAATATATGAAAACTTAATTTTTGATTAGTAATATGCATTGCTAAGAACTTCATTTGTACAACTTTAACTTTATTTAGATTTTTTTGCGCCCTCAGATTCCATATTTTCAAATAGTTGTATATCGGCCAAATATTGTCCTATCCAAACAAACCATACATCAATGGAAAGCTTATTTATTCAGATGATATATAAATCTCAATTTCGAAAGATTGACCATTATGACTGTTTTTCTGGTCCAGGGTCACATATGGTGCTGCTAAAGCAACACACAGTTTTCTAGAACACCTTTCTGAAACAGGTTAAATCTCGCTTACTGTCTCCAATATAAATCCTAAATTACTGACAGGACTTTAGTAAGGACTTGAGGCACTTGTATCTTTCATACTTTCCCAGTTTACCTCAACAAACAGTATTAAGAAGAGGTGTGGAGGGGTTAATGGGAGAGATTAGCATGTTGACCAATGAGGCCGATTAGAGAGCCCCTCGTCTCAGAGTAGGCTTTAGTTTGTGGTGTTCCAGTGGATTGGTCATGAGGTTCCAGCAGGATTATCTTCAGCAGTGGTCATGGGACTCTGAGACTGAGGTTCAGCACACGTGGTCCAGACTTCTGCTCCATAAAAGAAGGCCACAGGCAGTTGAATGCAGGCTGGAGGACGACTTCATGACAAGCCTGCCATTATGGAACCTTTTTGTCTTTCTCTTTATCTTCAAGGGTAAGTGCCATTCTAGCAAGTCAGTTTGAGCTCAAGAGATAATGTCAATGGTGGTATATACCTCAAATATTTGTTGGTGGAATATTGTCAGCTAGTTTAAAGCAAAAGGTGCAGCCTGCATTTGGTTAGTATTTCTGCGCTGTAACGTATTCCTCCCAGGCTTGGTTTTGTTCCATTATAGACATATTTTTTTTGCCTCCACTGCAGGATTTCTTGCTCTTATAGCAATTTTCCTTTCTAGTGATGTGTTTGGCTTGCTATTGGAGCATGGAATGTTGGGGATATTTCTGCAAGTAATATTCTTATCAAATATATGAAGTGAAAAATTTAAGGGGGTCTGAATACTTTCCGTACCCACTGTATGTGACTGTGCATTGACCTAGAACGGTTCAGCTGTTTCCATAATTGTAATATGCCTAAAGTGAATTCATTTACTCTGAGTGCTTAACAGCTGTTGTCAAAACCCTGAACACACACACTCAAATACACAAATTGTACCGTTTCTATAATTTTCCACAATGTTAGTCAAGAAATAAACATAAGCTAACAGAACAGCTTGTTTATTTTTTGGAAAAATAAAGTAATGGATTACGAAAGAGATTTAGGAAATGTTTTGACATTCTACTTTAAATGACTGAGAATGAGTGAACCTAATTCTCCTGTTTTGTGTCTTGCAGGCTCAGAGGGCATGGGTTGAAAGGACATTTCTAAAAAGGGAGTGCATTCACATATTTCCCAGCAGAGAGCCCAACAAGTGAGTAACAGTGTTGTTATTGTTAACTAAAACTAAAACCGAAACTATTAAAAATCATTTTTGTTAACTGAAATAAAATACAAATATCGGATGGGAAAAAAAAATCTAAATAGAAATATTTTACAAAATTAGAAATGTTGTATTGCAGCTTACAGGAATAAAATAAGTTGAAATACTAAAATGACTAAAACCTGAAATAAAATGAATTAAAGCCAAATAGAACTATTAAAGAAATATTTAAAAAAGAAAACTAATAAAAATGATAAAAGCACAGCAAAATTACTAAAACTAATATTAAAATGAAAACTAAAATGAAAAAACTGGTCAGTAATATTTGGTTTTGTCTCACTGTAATTTGAGAAAAGACAAGCTAGATGATTTATTCATTTACAAAGTACTTTTAGACTAACTAATTGCTACAAGAAATTACATTTAGTGCAACATGATAGTCGTAAATTCACAAACATGCTTATTCTTTTGGCGCTCAAAACAATTTATTTAAACTTGTATAAATTAATGAGGTGTGCTATGGCGGTTAAAGGTGGCTTTTTCCTTTTTGCTAACTGTTGTAGGTGCTGCTGCGGTCAGCTGGTAAACCAACATGTGGCTATTCTTCCTGGTTCCACCAATAAGAGCGCAGAGGAAGGCCAGGGGGTGCAGACTGAGCCTCCACAAGAGAAATGGTCATTTGCTAAGCACACGCAAGTCACGCCCACTGACACATATGGCATCATTGAATTCCAGGGAGGAGGTCATGTCAACAAGGCCATGGTATTTTTCAGCTAATCGTGTGATTCATTTGTTTTTCATTGCATGAAAATGTGCTCATACAGTTTGGGAGTCATCCTATAAATTGTCCTGAACATTTGACCATATCATTTTCTCTCCTCTCTTTCTTGTTTGTTATCAGTATATCCGTGTGTCCTATGATACGAAGCCTGATAATCTTCTGCATCTGATGTTGAAAGACTGGCAACTGGAGCTACCCACCCTGCTCATCTCTGTGCATGGAGGCCTACAGCACTTTGACTTGCAACCCAAACTCAAGCAAGTGTTTGGAAAGGGCCTGATAAAAGCAGCAGTTACCACTGGGGCCTGGATTTTCACTGGAGGAGTTAGTACAGGTGAGTGTTTGACAAGTCCAGCACGAAAATAAGAAGGTCAGGTCATGGTGTGACCTAACTGACATCACTTAAATGGTCATCTGTTCCTGTTTCAGATACTGAATCATCTGCTTTCCTGTTGAGCAAGAAACTGCGAATGACTCCGCCACATGACACACTAATAATTGAACGTTTATTCCCTCTTGTCACATTACACAGGAGTGATTCGGCATGTAGGAGATGCGCTGAAAGACCACTCCTCCAAGTCCCGTGGGAAGGTGTGCGCCATTGGAATTGCACCATGGGGTATTGTGGAAAATAAAGAGGATCTGATCGGACGAGACGTAAGCCATTCGTGTCATTGCACAGGAACGCTTGAACTCGCTTTTAATCAACATGAGTGAATGTTTGAGGTTTGGCTTCTGTAAGGTTTTTGAGTGATGTATCACCACCCTGTCTGTGTTTTTGCTTTGACCAGGTGACGCGACCCTACCAAACCATGTCCAACCCTCTCAGCAAACTTTCTGTGCTTAACAACAGCCATTCCCACTTCATTCTGGCTGACAACGGCACTCACGGAAAGTATGGCGCGGAGGTCCGACTGCGCAGGCAGCTGGAGAAACACATCTCTCTGCAGAAGATCAACACACGTAAGTCAACTTTTAGAGAACTTTTAGTAGTTAAGTCCGCTTTTTGAAGTAAGTTCAACTATTTTAATGAATCCATCAAGTCAAAAGGGGATGGAACAATGTCAAAACACTGTTGGGAGTCCATGAATGTTGATCTAGTGATGGAAAACTATAGTCTGTGACCTCCTGGGTTCCCTTTGTCATCCTATGCCTGGAGTCCTGATGAGGCTGGGACAGCAAAGGGAGGTCCAGATGTCATCCCATACTGCAGTCAAAACCACCATCTTAATCGTGCTCAAAAGCATCTTTTCATGTCTAATCGCTGCCTATTTTGTACACGAGTATGTTTTATGTGTGTGTTTGTACAGGTCTGGGTCAGGGGGTCCCTTTGGTGTGTCTGATTCTTGAAGGAGGGCCAAATGTAATCTCCATTGTGTTGGAGAGTCTGCGTGAGGACCCTCCTGTACCCGTGGTAGTGTGCGACGGCAGCGGACGAGCATCAGATATCATTTCATTCGCTCACAAGTACTCGGAGGAGGATGGGTGAGTAAAACATAGATGATGATTCAGTGATTATTAATGAATTTTAAAGGTGCGGTTCTGCAAATGCTTTTTTATGAGGCATATTCACTACATAACAGGAGATTTTTTTTTTTGATTTACTGATATGTTATTGTGCTGTTGAAAAAAAGAACATATTTGTGACATTAAAGGTCTCTTTACACTGAATCATCGGTCTAACTGTTCCTACAAACTCCTTCTCTTGGTCTCCATTACATCGTTCTGGTGCAGGTTGGTTAATGACAGCGTTAGAGACCAACTTCTAGTAACCATACAGAAGACATTCAACTACAACCGGAATCAGGCACAGCAGATTTATCTCATGGTGATGGAGTGCATGAAGAAAAGAGAGCTGGTGAGTTAAACAAAGGTTGGGGTTGCAAAAAAACAGACTGAAGACAACTTCTCACTCTTTTTTTTCCCCCAAGATTTTTGCCATAATATAACATATACTGTATATTTATGAGAAACATTCTGTTTTATATTGTGTTATATTTCACAGATATGATAATAAACATGACTGTTATTAATTTGTCCTCATTTGCCTTTTTCATATCATACGTTGTTCTTATTATTTTCTTTATTTTGTGCTGGTTTTTTCCTACGTCTTAATTTCAAAACATCTAGCTCACAATTTTCCATTGCATTTCCATGTCATCCCATTGAGTGCTTTTGTCCTTCATGAAAATATAGACATGAGGTTAAACCCGGGGACGCTGAGGCAAGTTCCTCAAAACCATGTGAAAAACATATGCTTTAGTTATGGGAAACTTAGAAAACGCATGTCAGTAAACATGTTTGTGCATCTTGGCTGTTTTGGGTAGCAATTTGTAGTGTATCAGATCTTACTTTTTTGACGTTTCTGAAGTTCATCAAAAAAAAAAAACATCACTGTTACTGTGAATATGTTATATTTAGGAGCCTTGTAAAAAAGTGTGCATAATGTAGTATATAAATGCATGTTTTAAGCACAGTGCATTAGTACTCACTGCCCCCTCTCATTATCAAATCATTATGATCTCTCTATTGCTCACATTTTATCTGTCTAATCATTTCTTTTCTTTCAACATACACATACAGACCAAACTCATAATACATTTCTGTCCAACCATGATAATAAAAAAACGGTTATGGAAAAAGGAATAAACAAATACTATAATTGTTTATTTCATGTTTTTATTTATCATTAAGTATTGTGACCATGTAGGTCGATTTGTGCTTGTCCTTCATAGAGTTACACTATTGCTCAATGGTTTGGGGTCAGTGAGATTATTTTAAATGCAAAAATGCATTAAAATGATCAAAAGTGCAGTAAGGACTTTACAAAAGATTTCTATTTCAAATTTTCAAATGCTGTTCTTTTAAACTTTCTATTTATCAAAGAATTCTGAAAAAAATGTATCACAGTTTCCACAAAAAATATTAAGCGGCAGAACTGTTTTCAATATTGATAATAATAAGAAATTAGAATATTATGATTTCTGAGGGATCATGTGACTGGACTGCTTTGCCATCACAGGAATAAATTACCTTTTAAATTGTAATAATATTTCACAGTTTTACTGCTTTTACTGTATTTTTGATCAAATAAATGCAGCCTTGGTCAGCATAAGAGACTTCTTTCAAAAGAAAGAATGTACTGTCCCCAAACTTTTGAATAGTAGTGTAAGTATATAATTCTATTTGTATACTACATATACTATATTATTACTGGCATTCCACACAGTTTTTACCTTTTGTGCTGTCACAGATCACAGTTTTCCGCACGGCCTCAGAGGGTCAGCAGGATATTGAGATGGCCATCTTAACCGCTCTGCTGAAAGGTGAACTCTTGTTCAGGCCACGGTCACACAGTTTAGGACAAATTCTTAATATTGAAATGTAACATCCCTGAAAAGTACTTGGTTTGTATCAGAATATTAATATTATTCATATTAATATTTATTATAAGATATATTTGATCTATTATTCCATTAACAATCTTCAACATTTGGTTTTGACATTAATGGAATATTTTTTTCCTTTGGGTTTATCAGGCACAAATGCTTCAGCTCCAGACCAGCTGAGTCTGGCTTTGGCCTGGAACCGTGTGGATATTGCTCACAGTCAGATCTTCGTCCATGGACAACACTGGCCTGTAGGTGAAGCCATGCACAGCTGGGTTAATGGGAACATAGTACACAGATTGCCTATATAGACTCAGTAATCACTAATAGAAAGTTAAATAATAAGAAAGTAAAACATAATGTTATTAAATACATATTTACATATCTATATCATCAGTCTGCTGGGTCCCTGCCCACCTCATCTACAAGCCAGCAGGATAAACCAAAGAGCCCCATCAGCACCCGTGCCAGCAAGTGTAAACCTGCTAGGGCCAAGAAGGGCAAAGGTGCCAAATCTAAGCCTGAGCCTCCAGAGGAGACAGACCCCAGAAAACTAGAACTGCTTAACTGGGTAAGAGTTATTCTTTAGTAATGTTGTGTTAATGAGCATTTGCTTTACTCACCGCTGAGTGCACTGCTGGAGGTGTATATATTTTCAAGTAATTCTGTTTATACGTGTGTGTATGTTCTTGCTGGTCAATAAAATTTCGTGTGTCTGTGTCTGTGTGTGTGTTGATTTGTAAAATAGGTTAATTCTCTGGAGCAGGCCATGATGGACGCACTCGTGCTTGACAGAGTTGATTTTGTGAAGCTCCTTATTGAAAATGGCGTCAACATCCACCATTTCCTGACAATCCCGCGACTGGAAGAGCTCTATAACACAGTTGGCACACAATCACATAATATTATGGAATTTTAGAGGGCCATGTAGCCGCTGTGTTTTACAGTGCTCTTTGTTTTAGCATCTTATGTTTTAATGATAAAACCAATGATGAATGTGACCCACATGTCCAGTTATTAGAGCTTTCACTGCTGTCCCCTCCTCTCTTTCCATGCAGTATGGTTTGAAAATGTTGTGTGTGTTCAGTATTATCATATCATATAATGTAATCTGTTGTTGGGGAGAAAGCACTTAGCCCACAAACATGTGTTTTACAGGAGAAGATGCCTAATGGGTGTATATGGGTTTTATAATTTTTTTTAAATTTTTTTTTTGTGTGTGTGTGTATGGTTTTATGATTTTTTAAAATTATTATTCAGAAATTAGGGCCGACCAACACACTGCATTTTGTGGTCAGAGATGTAAAAAAGGTAAAGTTCATTATTAAGAATTTGTGCTATGATCTTTCTTATCATAGAGTGTTTGGATTTATGTGTTTGATTGCAAGAGCATTGCATAAATAGTTTAATTTCACTCCAGTTTCAGTAGTAAAAGAACAAGTTACTTTATGGTGTTATGACATATTTGTTTCCAGGGAAACCTACCACCAGATTATCAGATCACTCTGATTGACATTGGGCTGGTTCTGGAGTATCTCATGGGAGGAGCGTATCGGTGTCACTATACAAGGAAAAGTTTCCGCACACTCTATAATAACCTCTATGGACTGAAAAGAGTGAGTTGCCACCAACCCCTTATACCCTTATATGTTCATGCATAAATGAAAATAAATGAAAACGTTTTTTTTTTTCTGCAAACACATTATACCTAACATAACAGCTTAGCTTAATAATAATATCATAGTGGCCAACCAAGATTTTTCCGGTGGCCGAAAAACTCCAATATTTAGAGCAGAAATATGAAATATTTTACAGAAAAATGTCAAACAAAAATTACTGACTTGTCAATGAATGGGCTGATTAGTTGTCCTTGCTTAGTCTATGGTCTAGCAAAAATACAGATAATTATTAATAGTAACTTGTTTCTCAGCTTCCACGCTTTTGGGAAATTAAGATAAAAATAAAATCAGTTAACCAATTATTTACCAATGTGTCTAAATAATCAAATATGCTCAAACACATCTGATTCTTTCTGTTCTTTCTGTTCTCTTTTAGCCCAAAGCTTTGAAACTCCTGGGTATGGAGGTAATCCACTAAAACATTTAAAAAAAAGTCAGGAATGTTTTTTATGTATTCAGAAATATGAATCTCTCACACACAACAGAAATTTGACTGGTAGCTAAAACTTGTAGTATTTACAGAGACTCACTCAATCTCAAACTTTTGTATTTGACAGGACGATGACCCAAGACCTAAAGGCAAAAAGAAGATGAAGAAGAGGAAAGAGGAAGAAATTGATATCGACGTTGATGACCCAGAGGTCAGTCGATTCCAGTACCCCTTCCATGAGCTGATGGTGTGGGCTGTTCTCATGAAGCGCCAGAAGATGGCGCTGTTTCTCTGGCAGAGGGGAGAAGAGGCCATGGCCAAAGCTCTGGTGGCATGTAAACTCTATAAAGCCATGGCACACGAATCTTCACGGAGTGAACTAGTGGACGACATCTCGCAGGATCTGGACAATAATTCAAAGTGAGCAATTATATTATGTTATATTATATTACAGTACACTACAGTACAGTACAGTATAGTATAGTTAGACTACCGGTCAAAACTTTGGTCGGTAAGATTATTTTAAACTTTCTTATGCTCACCAGTGCTGCATTTATTTGATCAAAATATAGTAAAACAGCAATATCGTCGAATATTACTAAACTTGTCTTTTTTCTTATATTTTTTTAAATGTAATTTATTCCTTTCATAGCCAAGCAGAATTTTCAGCAGCCATAACTACAGTCTTCATTGTCACATGATCCTTCTGAAATCATGCTAATATGCTGATGTAAACCTTTGTGCTGTTTAAAATCTTTGTGGAAACCATGATTTTTTTTTTCCCCCAGAATTTTTTGATGAATAGAAAGTTCAAAAGTAATTTATTTAAAACAGACATCTTTTATAACATTCTAACTATCTTTACTGTCACCCTTGGTCAATTAATGCATCCTTGCTGTATAAAAGTATTAATTTTTTTTTTTTTTTTTATCTTACTGGCTTCATAATTTTGAACAGTAGTGTATTAATTTATGTATCATTTTATTTAGGAAGGTCGAAACAGTATTAGGTTACATGTGTGACGGAATAGACTAGACTAGAAAAGAATAGTTTTTAGCTTTTGTTTCCAAATCAAGCTGTCACAGTGTCACCTCTCATAAAGCCTCTCTCTTCTCCCTCTCACACTCAGGGAATTTGGTCAGTTAGCATATGAGCTGCTAGATCAGTCGTACAAGCATGATGAACAGGTAGCCATGAAGCTGTTGACGTATGAGTTGAAGAACTGGAGTAACTCCACCTGTCTGAAACTGGCTGTGGCTGCCAAACACAGAGACTTTATAGCCCACACCTGCAGCCAAATGCTGCTCACCGACATGTGGATGGGCTGCCTGCGGGTGGGCAAGAGCAATGGACTAAAGGTCTGCAATACAAAATAAACACTACCTTAATAAGTCTCTGACTCTAAATATTATATATTTAAATTTTTATCATTTCATTTCATTCCCAGGTAATCCTTGGAATCATCTTTCCTCCAGCCATTCCTCTCCTAGACTTCCGAACTGGAGATGATCTATCTTACCAAAACTCCAAAGACAAAGAAGAGCTCAAAGACAAGGAGGATGAAAACAAATCTGGCAAGGTAAAAATATGTACACTACCGTTTAAATGTTTGGGGTCATTGCGATTAAAAAAAAAAAAGAAATTAATACTTTTTAGCAAGGATACATTAAATTGATCTAAATAAATCTATTTCAAATTAATGCTATTCTTACTTTAACTTTATATTCATCAAAGAATTATCACAGACTACATGAAAATATTAAGCAGCAAGACGTTTTTCAACACAGAAATGTTTCGTAAGCACCAAGTCACATATTAGAATGATTTCTGAAGGATCATGTGACACTGGAGTAATGGCTTTTGAAAATTCAGCTTTGCTATCACAGGAATAAATTAAATTTGTAAATATATTACAATGGAAATTTTTTTTATTGTAATACTTTTTCACAATATTACTGTTTTTCGGTATTTTTGATTAAATAAATGCACCCTTGGTGAGCAAAAGAGACTTCTTTCAACAACAGTAAAAAACAAATGTACCAACCCCAAACTTTTGAATGGTAGAATACATATGTTCTACAGTGACGTCTTAACTTTTTTATGGATCTTTATGAGGTGAAAGTGAGTAAAACTCTCAGGGTGGGTAATTATTTTCAGGATGGCACCGTGAGCATTGATGGAACATCTAAGAAAGGTGATGAGGAAGATGGTAAAAAGAAACAGAAACGAGTGCCTGTTGGGAAGAAGATTTACTATTTCTATAATGCTCCATTTACAAAGTTCTGGTTCAATACGGTATGTGATACTTAAAAAAAATACATCAAAGTCAAAACACACCATAAAAAAATCTGAATTATGTTATAGCACACATTTTTTAAATCATAAACTGCAAAAACATAATAATTATCTACTCAGACTGCCTACCTGGTATACCTGATCATCATCATCCTGGTGAAAATGGAGAGATGGCCATCATTGCAGGAATGGATTGTCATCTCCTACATCATCACTCTTGGACTAGAGAAAGTTCGACAGGTGAAGTACACAAACAAAAATGTGTTGCTATATTGTTATATTTATGGGTTTTTCCTTCATTGGACACATGTGCTTGTGTGTAGATCCTGATGTCAGAACCGGGAAAGCTGAAACAGAAGATAAACGTATGGCTTGAGGAGTACTGGAACATCACTGACCTGGCTGCCATCACCATGTTTCTCATGGGACTGTTACTGAGATTGCAGAATGAGCCTTACATGGGCTACGGACGCGTCATCTACTGTGTAGACATCATCTTCTGGTACATTCGTGTCCTCGACATCTTTGGAGTTAACAAGTATTTGGGACCGTATGTCATGATGATTGGTAAAATGGTGAGAACTAACAGAAACAAAACGTATATATTAATGGCTCAAAAGCTTTTGTATTCTCTTTTCCGAACAATAATTATATTTTTATGTGTGTGTGCGCAGATGATTGACATGCTGTACTTTGTGGTGATCATGCTGGTGGTTCTCATGAGTTTCGGCGTGGCACGTCAGGCCATCCTGCACCCGGACGAGGAGCCGACGTGGCGTCTGGCGAGGAATATCTTCTACATGCCCTACTGGATGATCTATGGAGAAGTGTTTGCTGACTCGATAGACCGTAAGACTAGAATTCATAGTAAGATTCTGTTTCCTGATTCATGTGTGAATGATACGTCTCATCTCCATTCCACCCTCTCTGTATCTGTGAACTATACAGAAAGATTCGTGTAGAATCTCCTGATCATGTGACCATTCACACTGCCATGGCATTCGCCCTCTACTGAATCATCTGTGATGGACTGAGTGTGTGACAGTGCTGGTCTTTCCCTGCCCTGCTTGTGAGTTTTAGGCGTTTATGTCTTGTAGCTGTTGATTGTTGCCATTTTTTCCTTTCACTTTTACACTTCTAGCTTTGTACTGTTCTGGTATTTTTGGTATCATAGCGCTACTGTTGTTACCTCGCTTGGTTAAATTGCTGCCTGTATTATTCTCATTTGTAAGCTGCTAAATGAATAAATGTAAATGTAAAAAAAATGATAAAAACAGTGGAAAAAGTAGGTACTATTTTAATTTTTAAATTAAATACAGAATATATAAAAATAAATGATGGTAGGTGTACAGAGATATGCACTTATTGTGCAAATGTCATCCCGTTCAAAAGTCTAGGGTCTGTTTTTCATGTTTTTGAAAAAACGTCTCTTATTCTCACCAAGGCTGCTTTTATTTGATAAAGTACAGTAAATATAGCACTATTGTGAAATATTATTACAGTTTAAAATATTTTTTAATAGAACTATTTTGTAAAATATTTTTGTCTTTATTGTCACTTTTGATCAATTTAATGCATCCTAACTGAATAGAAGTATTAATTTCTTTCTAAAAATAAAAATCATACTGACCCTAGAATTTTGAATGCTATTGTATCTTTCCTTTCTTCACTTAATGTGAAATGGACAAAAATCTTTAACAAAATTTTTAACTTCCTCTCATAATGCACTGTTTAGATGGCTGGCTGATTGTGAAATTACACATATTTGTTTGTCCATAATTTTCATCTGTGCCTTTTCTCTTTCTTTTTACATACTCTTAGTCTATGCAATGGAGATTAATCGTGAGTGTAAAATTTTTCTGCTATACCCACTATTAATTGGAATGATCAAACACTGTAGAGTCACATCATGGTTGCATCATAACCTCTGTTATATATGGCAGCACCCTGTGGTGAAAACATGTATGATGAAGATGGAAAGAAGCTCCCACCATGTATACCAGGGGCCTGGCTCACACCTGCCATCATGGCCTGTTACTTACTGGTAGCCAACATTCTACTGGTCAACCTGCTCATTGCTGTATTCAAGTGAGTCAAAGAGCCGGAGTACTGTAGCACACTTTATGATGTTCTCATAGATAAATTATCAGCAGTAGAACACCGAGAGAACTCATTTCTTTCACAGTAACACGTTCTTTGAAGTGAAATCTATCTCCAACCAAGTGTGGAAGTTCCAACGCTACCAGCTCATCATGACTTTTCACGACAGACCAGTGCTTCCTCCGCCCCTTATCATCTTCAGCCACATATACATTGTGTTGAAGCGCCTGTGCTGTCGCTGCAGGAAGAAACAGGAAGGGGAGCTGGATGAGAGAGACCGCGGACTGAGTTATTACTCCTGCTACTCATTTTTACTGCTTCAATACATCAATGTTATTGCAACCTATTTTGAAACATATTTTTTATTTTTTCAGAGTTGACTCTGAGTCCAGAGGAACTGAAGAATCTGTATGAGTTTGAGGAACAGTGTGTGGAGGAGTACTTCAGAGAGAAGGAGGACGAGGCGCAGTCTTCCAACGATGAGCGAATCCGAATTACTTCCCAGAGGTAATGGATGAAAAACGGCAACTGTAAATGCCATTACAGGGCTCAACAATATGGATTTTCTTCTGTGGTTCTGAATAATCCATTTTTATAGTTAGCAATGCATTTTTGTTTATTAAATGTTAATTTTTTTGAACTTATTCATTGTTTTCTTTTTAGAGAAAAAGAACATTTGCAACAAGCTGCAAAAATTCTCTTTGAATGTAACTCCATAAATTCCCAAAAAGATAAAACTTGACTGTCTAGTATGTAGTTTTCAACAGAATGTGTTTTTGCATTCCATTGTGCTGCTTTCAAATTGATTCCCATTGAAGTAAATATGTGGTAAATATGGATTTCCATTGCACTCACGTCTGCTGTCTTTTAAAGCATCTCACTCATGATGGTGCTCTAAAAATGCAGCGTTGAAGCAAAGTCATGCAAAATTTCTACAGACACTGCAATGGTCACAATATGACATCAGACTCTGTGGGTTTTTTTTTTTTACTTAATTCAACATATAATACATTCAAAATGTAAAAAAATGGAATCCACTCCACTCCAATTCTGCATATTTGTAGTTAGAATTCTTTAATCCAACTAAAAAAACACCAATCTTCTATTGATCACACGTCTTGACATGATACAAATTCACAGGTTAGAGTTAATCAAATTTGAATATTGGAACGCAGCAAAATTCACATGAGCTTGCATTTCCTGTCTTCTGCATTCGCATGCGTTAGAATGGAAGTCAGTGTAATGAAAATTGAAGTGTGACTACATTTTAAAAAACAAATCTTGGGGGGGGGGGG
>NW_015631056.1:153828-182981 GCF_001515625.1 Sinocyclocheilus rhinocerous | reverse complement strand
GGGTAAAACTCACGCAGTAGAATGGAAAAAATGTTTTACTTGAACTTCTTTTAACTCACGGATGCCGTTTTAAGAATGCCATCATGTGTGAGGCGCTGCAAAAGAATGCAGTGGAATGCAAAAAAATGCGTTCTTTGTGAACAGGTCCTTACTGATGCTTTCAAGACTTTCAACAAATCCACATCTATGTTAGCCAGCTAGATAACATTGTCTTGATGGCAAATTAGCAGAATTTGCAACCACAATGTAGAATACATCACAGAACATTTAAGTTTAAAAGGCATAGAAAATGAATGCACAGGATCGATGAATATAAAAAGTTCAGAGGCCATGCATCACTGGCCTGAAAAAGCTGGCGACATTTCTGTCATCTGGTTGGAAACTCTCGCACACTGGCTTTGGGTCAGTGGGCCATACTTATTGTTGAGCCCTACATTTAGAATAACTTCTGAGGTTAAAACAAACAACAACCATTTGGAACAACTGTTGTCGCAGGGTTGAGAACATGTCCATGCGCCTAGAGGAGGTGAATGAACGAGAGCACTCCATGAAAGCCTCTCTGCAGACAGTAGACCTGCGCTTGGCTCAGCTAGAGGAGTTCTCCGGCCGCATGATGCACGCACTGGAGCGGCTGGCTGGCATCGACCGCTGCGAGCTGGTCTGTGCTCGATCTGGGAGCTCAATGGCTGTGGACCAATCCGGCCTGCTTCGCCGTGGTAGCATCAACAGTGCTGATGGCTACAGTTTGTACCGCTGGCACCTGGATGCAGAGGACCGCACTGAGGAGATGTCAGGGGACAGAAAGGGCCATGCAGAGAGACGCAGCAGTATTGGCAGCAGCGACCTCCTCCTAAGCCCACAACAAGTTTCTTCCTATGGTCCCACGCTGAATGTGGTGCCCCTCCGGCAGAGGACATGCTCCAGCTCCAGTGTAGACATCCTCATCTCTCCTTGCGAGTCACAAGACAGAGGCCAGAACTCTCAGTCCCCAAAACTCATCTCCGCTCAGCACCCTAAAGACCCACAAGCTCTGCTAGAAGCTGGAATAGACATAATGGTTTCACATCCTCTGGAAAGGGCGCAATCCCTGAGGCAGTACCCAACTGAAGCTCAAAGTAACTCACTTTCATACGAGAACAGATCCCAAAGTGGTACTTTGTACGTCTCGATGGCACAGTCGAGGTTGCGCAGTCCTGGCAATACGTGGGCTTCGGAGCCCCACGGCCTACAGGATCAAGCAAGCAGATCGGCAGCGTTAGGTCACTGGCCTCCACGCTTCGATGACAAAGTTCATCCCTCCCCATTTGGACTTTCTTTAGAGAAATCAAGACAGAGAGGCCCAAGATGAAGAAGGAGATTCTATGGAGAGCAAGAGGACAAAAACACAACAAGGAGAAAGTGAGGAGGAGAAGAAGAAGGACGAGGATGAGATGGTGGCAAATAGCAAAAGCGCCAAAACAGAGGGAGGAGAAGAGAAGCGAGAGGAGCTGACGGACTCAGATCACTTGTATGTAGCAGAGGACAGGATGTACCCCTCACTCAGATCTAAAAGTCTGAACACTAACCCACGAAAGGTGAAGGCCGTAGGGAACATCCTGGATAAACCTTGAGCAGCCAGTAGTGTGAAAGACCTGGCTGGGGCCTTTGAAGTCAACACCAATGACTACAGACCCTCCAGAGAGAGGACAGGCACACAGACATGAGCGCTCACACTGGAATTTATCTGCCGTGGCAAGATAATCGCAGTAGTGCTAGCTTGAAGAAGTTGATTTTCATTGTCTTCCAATATGGAAAACACATCTAACTAACACTAGTTATGCTTGTGCATTGACATCTTAGCTAGCAGGCATATTTTCGTACATTTATATTTATGAGGTACATAATTTTAATGATAAAGCCTGGTATGCAAAAAGGGAAATCAGGGTCTACCTCTATGCTGTAGATATTTAGTATCCCATTTTTTTCCAAATAAAGGGAAATTTAACTTCAGTTATGCTGTTTATTATTCAACAACTTCACATCTTTCCAAATACCTTATAATATATAAATTATATTATTATTTCATATGGTAAAGCATCATAAAAAATAAATCGGGCACATGTAAATAACTTAGAAAAGATATTTTAATCTTTTTTTACATAGTCAGTTAACTCTGACATATTACAGACAAGAAAATCAAGGAAGCCATGTTATAAAATAGGACATTAAAGCTTGCATTGAATGGTCAGTAAGACTTTATGCTCATGTGCTGTCTCTGTTTCATTGAAAAATATGCAAATGTGCCTGCATGCATAATGAAAACATGACTACTGGGCCATTAAAGGGATAGTTCACCCAAAATGATAATTCTGTCCTCATATGCTCACCCTCATGTCATTTCAAACCTGTATGACTTTCTGCAAAACACAAATTAATATATTCATAAGACTGCTGGTAACCAAACCATTGACTTTTTTCGTATAGAAAAAAACCCCCACATTTCAAAAATATTTCCTTTCATGTTCCACAGAACAAAGAAAGCCAGGTTTGGACTGACCTGAGGGTGAGTTAATTAATTTTCATTTCTGGGTAAACTGTCACTTTAAGTGGAAATGGCACGCCTCACGAAAATGAGCAGGGATTCTTTCAAGCAGATGCACAATGGCAATAGAACTCAATTGTACACCCTTAAACAGTAGAATCATTCATTCATTCCGAGTAACTTAAGTAAATCAATTTAGGTTGATTCTCCGTTTCAGTTTGTGTTCTGAATTTTTAACAGGCCCATGGAATCTGTAATTGAAAAATCTGCAGATTTACACAGAATTGGAACATTTGTCATGCACTTAGGTAATAAGAGTTTAGTGCTCTCAGCTCTGGTTAACAAATTTGACCATGTTTAAATCCATTCAGCAGAATTCCATATATTTTTTCCCACAAAATCAGCTATAAAATTCTGCAGATTCCATTGTGTCTGGTAATAGCCCAGTAAGCTCAGAGGACACTTGAACACATTCAAGCTATTACAATCTTGCACTCTTTTTTTTTAAAGTGGCTGACTTCACAAGCAGGACTTTAAGTGGTTTATGAAGTAAGGAGGTTCTACAAGAGACCCACACACACAGATAACAGTGCACGACTTTAAAAAAAAATAATAATACTGTTGCAGTGGTGCTGTAAACACTACACGACTTCACACTCATAAGAGCCTTATAAAAGAGTGAATAAAAAAAACAACAACATACAGAATACTGACATTTAAATGAGTTTAAAAAAATAAGTATTAACAAATAAATCAATCTCAAATAAGCACAGGTTAACATGCTTTAGGTGCTTCATATGCAGTGGTGAGTAAAAGATGCTTACGTCAATGGAGTATAAAAATATAATACCGTTAGTAAATGTAATACTGTATATACTAATATACAGGGCCTAGCTGGCTGCTGCTTCAACAAGCAATAGGAAACGGGTCCTAGCCCTCTCTTTATTCTTCTGTCTTTCATTTTCATGCTCAATATAATATATGAGAGATTACAACCAAAAAAGAAATCCATCACAGTTTCGATATCTTTTTACTTTGGTCTCTGTTAAAATTAAGATTATTATGGTAAAGTCGGGGAAAGGGGGAAGACTAAGACCTGTGAACACTGCTTTCTATTCCAGTTTATTGCGGCTTTGGAACAGTAACTAAAAACAAAATTAAGAATATAAAAAATGGTGACTTTAAATAAAACAAAACATAACATTCAACAGTAACAGAAATGATATATATATTGCATGTCCTTCGGTTTGACCAATATTTAATTGTCAAACCATCAGGTTCTTCAGTCGCTACTTTACGTCCACAATCTTTATTGCCAAAAACTGCATAATAGCAGGAGTTCGATATAAATCTCTTCATATATTTTCCTTCATTAAATGGTGCTTTAACAAACCCTTTAAAATCAATGTGACTATAAATTGACTATATGTAATTAATTATTTTGAAGATAACAAAAGGTTCTCAAAATTCAAATTAGGCTACGCTAAATTGGGATTGATCCAGGTGGTTAATGGGTAGAGTGTTGGATATTTTGGTTTTAAAGGAATGTTTTGGGAACAGCTCAAGTGTCTTTTATCTAGCACACTATCTTCAGGCCTTCAATTTCGTATAGATGAGGCAAGCTAAAGTCCAGAGCTCTCAGCAGCAGCTAACAGCTAAAAGTCCAGTGGTACGGTAAACCCTCACACAAACACACACGCGCTGAGCTCAAACACACATAGAGAAATGAATCATTCATACACTGAGGCTGCAGAAGTTGCCGGGTTAGAGCAGAGTGCAGCGGAAGAAGCTTGGCTTCTTGGATCGACTCTCTGTGATTTTCACGGCTCCTCCTCCTCCTGAAGGGTTATTCTCATTCTAAACACAAAGATGCAAGCAAATGAAGCCATTTAGCATTAGCCACATTTTAAACTTTTTTTTTTAATAACTTGACTGTTAGTATCCCATAATAAAGACATTTCATTTGAGTTAGTGAGTAGTACTAAGCTTAACAATTTTCTTGGATAAGATTATAAACATTTTCTACATGATCGTAACATGAACATTCTCACCATTTTTCTGTTTAATCTTGTCATGATGTCTCGAGCAAGAGTGACAAAGCCCTAGCATTGAAGAAAACAGACATGACACTAGATTAGATCAATAAAAAAAAATGCAAATCTTGCTCAATATAATTTATTTAAATGGTTCAACATTAGATAATTAATACTTTCCAAAAAAAGACCAGAAAATTTAACCAGAAAATTGCCCTCACCTCTTCCACATTTGTGCTAGATTTTGCACTGGTTTCCAAGAACTTGATTCCATAATCAATAGCTAGCTGTAGAAAAAAGGGAAATGTTTAAATAAACACATCAGCATTTTTACATACTAGCTTGTTCTGGCTTGTTTCTGGACCAAGACGTGTTTAATAAAATAGATTATCAGTAATTTCAGTCATTTAAAAATTAATTTTAATGATGCATACCTTTTCCCCTCTTTCTTTTGAAACTTGTCTCTTATCATTCATGTCACATTTGTTACCCAATATCATCCGTTCCACATCTGATGATGCATGCTGATAAAACAGACAGAGGGACAATTAATCTCACTTTTAATTTAAAAGCTTCAAAACGTAATGCTTATTTTCTCCAGCATTAGGTCTACTTCTCACCTCCTCAATGTTCCTGATCCAGTTCTTGATGTTCTCAAATGATTTCTCATTTGTGATATCATACACCAGCATAATTCCCTGTGAAAATAGCAGAAAAGAAACGCACAGCCTATGTAAAGTAACCATATGCAGAAGCATATCTTAGGGTGACCATACGTGCCATTTTTCCCGGACGCATCCTGGCCAGGATTTCTATATTGCTTTGATTCAAAGTACCTCGAGAGCGTTTCGAAAACATAAGGAACCGATGTCATACACAGATCGGTCTGCACACGCAAACAAAGCCAAACCCTAGATATTTTAGGCAATATAGAAATTCTGGCCAGGATGCCTCCGGGAAAAATGGCACGTATGGTCACCCTAGCATATCTAGCATTATTTACGCAAAAGAATAAAACATTATGTCTTACCATTGCTCCTCTATAATAAGCAGTGGTGATGGTTCTGAACCTCTCTTGTCCGGCTGTATCCCTTTATGACAAATTTAAAACACACTTTAAATATTGTTTGTACACGATTATAATTTATACCAGACATGCTCCAACATTTTACTACAAAAGGCACAAAAATCAAACTTGACTAAGGGCTGTGGGCCTAATGTAAGTGTTGAATAATATCCAACAATATTATATAAGTTTAAAATCAAATTCAATAATATTGTATACATTTAAATGCAAAAATAATATCATAAATTAGAAATTAAAATATGCTTCAATTGCACATTTCCCCCCCTTTTGTGATATGGCACAGTGGCCAAATCTTTTCTCTGATTTGGGCATCTCTGCTTTACAGTATAATGCAGACTTATACTCTCACCAGATCTGAAGCTTGATCTTCTTCCCATCCAGCTCAATTGTTCTGATTTTAAAGTCAATTCCTGCAATAATAATGTTTAGAAACAAGTGATGTGAAACACTTCATCTCAAAACCTAGTGTTTGCACAACCGAAATCAGTCCTATCATGACTAGGGTTGGGTATCGAAAACCGGTTCCATTTTAGAAGAGGTCGCGGAACCTCGGGTTCCCGGTTTGTGTCCGTTCTCGAACCGTTCCGTGTATTTCCACTGTAGAAAAGGTTGTTCCGGGCCCAAACTGACTTCTTTCATATTTGTTGACCAATATGCAGAAAACTATGTCAGTATATCATCAACTGATCCTGGGAGAGTAGACTGCCGGGAGTTCTGACTCACAGTCTGTAAGTACGTTTTCATTTAAAGGATTTGCCACTGATGATTCAAACGCGAGTTTTGGGCAGTGTAGAGTAGCGCTGGTTATTTGTCATTTCTCCGATCACAAATGCAGACAGAGTTTTATGTTCGCGCTACATTTGTGATGTACACATCACAAATCTTTCCGCTGGAAAGGGGACTGACACATTAACACGATTTCATGGCGTAACCATGGAGATGGAATGTGTAGAAAAAGGTCAGAATGGTGTAACATATGCCTGACCGACTAAATGGCTGCAGTGGTGCAAAAGGCTATACATGCGTATAAAAACCTGTTGCATTCAGTAGCAACAGAACAGGATCCCTGATTATGTCAAATATGAGAAAACTTGGCAGCAGTGGCGTGCACAGACCTCCGGAGGGGCAGGGGAGAAGTGGCGTGACGAGGGCACAATCGCCCCCCGAGTGGTCCCCCTTGGTAGAAATTGGGGACCAAAAGAGCGTCCGCCCTGTGCATGCCACTGCTTGACAGTGTGTATTGAGGCATTCAATCCTGCCACCAGTGAAAGCTCGGACAGGACATGGGACGGGAAGTGACAAAGCAGTAATGTCCATGGCAATAGGGGAAGTCTGTGGCATAACAATGACAAAAGGTCAAGGAACTCTCGCACAGGTTTCGCACAGGAAATGACATGTTGGACCACAGTAGAGACAGGCCTACCTAAAGTTGTGTCAAAAATATCACAAGAAGTAACGTGGTCAAAAACTAGCCTGGTGACCTAGTCCATGTATGTCTGTACAATATCTTGTGAAATCTATGTATCTGTACATTATGATTTTGATGGTTTCATATTCTGGAATAACACTATAGGTCTGTAAATAAGATCTATAACATGAATTTAGAAAATATAAAGTTAGCATTAAATACATTTTAATTTCATGCCAAAGTTAAAGTGTACGTAAGAACTGATGTAACATCACAAATGTAACATCACTATGTTGTAAGCAATCAGATGTAGATGAGATAAGTCACTTGTGACAGCACCCAACCAGCTTTTAAATCTGACCTAATTAAACTGCTCACTCTGGCCCTCTTGAACTCTTGTTTAGTAGTGAAACGTGAATTTAAACGTGTCTTTAACCACAGAAACGAAAGTGCCGTCCAGCCCGCACCGCTAGCGCACAGCTAATTTAATCAGATTGCAACCATGCTAGCTCTACAAACACAGCATGCTGTCGCGTCTTATTGAAATTACAGATCAAAGTAGCATATTCCAAGTGATCCTGACAAGATCGGTCATTTTAAACGTTTGTCATTTTAAACGCTAATAAAACGCATGTCGATGAACAGACGAGTGAACGGGCTGTCACTTCCACGGCCTCTTCCTGTCACTTCAACAGATAGTCACATGTATGTAAACCTCCATGTATCTCTATAACAGCTTATTTATCCTCTCGCAGGACTACATATTAAGCATTCCTGTAATGTACACATGCATACAAACCACAGAGTTGAACTGACCTATAGTGGAGATGAAAGTGGTGTTGAACGCGTCCTCACTGAATCGAAACAGCAGGCACGTCTTGCCCACCCCGCTGTCTCCGATAAGCAGCAGTTTGAACAGATAATCGTACGTTTTCGCCATGTTTTCTGTTTCTCCTGTCTGGCTACCTTGCTTTGGCTCGGTAGCAGAGTAACGGTATTCGGCTAACGGTACATAAAAGATGCGGTTGAACTTGTGTTTCCGACTTTACTGCTCACAGCAGTGAGGAAGAAGCTGGGCGTGTCCGCCGTGATGTCATCGCGAAGACAAACGACAAAAGCGAAAGAAGGGGAAGCTTTGGCAAATCAAAAAATTTTGACTTAAAAAATCCCCGCGACCCTACAGAGGAGAAGTGGGGGGAAATCTGAAATACGAAGTCCTATTTATTAGGTAAAATTCGAAATTATGACATACTAAGTCATAAATATGAGATATAAAAAGTCAAAAGTTTTAATTTAATAATTATTACCTTTTATTTCATAGTTTTGACTATTTATCTCAAAATTATGACTTAGTATGTCATAATCTTTACTTATATAATTATGTTTATTATTTAGTAATTTCTTTTTTATGTCAGAATTTCTAATACGTGTCATTTCTTTCGTATATGACAGAAATTCTTTCTTATGTGGCATAAATTCTTGAGTTACTTCTTGGTTTAAAAAAAAAAGCAAAACGTAACTATGTCTCTATGTGAAGCTTTGTTTATGAAAATCTCATACTATTTTTTTTTTCCTTTTTCTATTTCCATATTTATTTTATTTTTTTCTCTTTTCCTATATGTTGTATATGTTCAACAAAGCCTACTGTATTTTGTAATTCATCATGTTAGTTGATTATAATTTGATTGCCAATTAGAAAAGCTACAGAATGTACTAATGTTTGGGATTTTGCTTCATCGCTGTGATTCTCTTTTGTATTCGATGATTTGTTCAGTGATACATTTTTTATATTTAAGCAAGTAAAAGACTTCCGCATAGGATGCACCCAACAATCTATAGCTGTGTCTCATTTAGAAGGCTGTGCCAGGGCGCAGCCCTCTAAATGAGACACAGCTTCTGGTATATTCTCGTTTTTCCGGACTCAAAAAAAAAAAAAAAGACTTCCGCATAGGATGCACCCAACAATCTATCTATAGCTGTGTCTCATTTAGAAGGCTGTGCCAGGGCGCAGCCTTCTAAATGAGACACAGCTTCTGGTATATTCTCGTTTTTCCGGACTTCTTTGGAAGTTTCCTCCGTTCTCGCAGTGCAGTTCTTAGATGCATTAGCGGGTCACGGGCTGTAGGACAAAGGAGAAATCAAACGAAGCATCGTCATTTTATAAGAGTATTATTGAGACACACCCTGTTACTTTCACACGCATCTGGGGAATACCGAAATTTTTGATCCAAATGATTCATAATGTGGTATTATTTCACTTTCTCATAATACCCACATCTTTGTCAGGTTTCTGAATTATACATTATGATTATCATTTTAGGTACAAACTATTTGTTCATCCCAAAATTCCTATATTTGAATTTAACGCAATTTTATTTACTTTTTTTTATGACAACGAAGGCTACTGTTTATTGTAGTAGGTAACATTAATCGTTGTAACTGGTAAACTAGGATAAACTAGTATACTGGAAATTAACTGAACTGTTTGTAAACAATGAATTGTGTTTTGCAATCGGGAAAAATTCATGTTGGACACATTGCATTTTGTTTGTACAATGTCACCGCCTGCTGGAGGAGACTGAAATGTCATCACCACAGTACAGTTCCTGAGAATGTCTGCTCTGGAGCCGCAAAGCTAGGGCCCGATAAGTAAATCTCCAATTGCGTCAGTGTTTTGAACGTGTTTGCATGTAATCTTGAAAGTGTAAAATAGTGGTAACAGCAGATTAGAACCTCTGGCCTCAGTGGCCTGTCTGAAGACAAACAAACATAGTTTGTTTCACTGGTTAAGAAACTGAGGTTGGTGTGTGTGTGACCAGATTCAGGTCACTTGTTAATTTCTGTAATGATTCTCTTTCTACAGGATTGTACTTTTTACTGTGTTATGCAAATCTTCGCACATCGTGACGTAGACATGTGGGGGCGTGTTAGAGCGAGCTGTTTTAGGTAGGCGTGGTTGACTCTTAACTTTTATAAAGAATATCTCTTTGGATTTGAGACTTTAGTCTTTGCAACTTTACAGATCTTCTTTATGCACCAAGAGCTTGTAACACTCCAAAGAGAAAGGAAAAATTTAAATCGCATCATATGACCCCTTTAATGTGATCCTAATAATTTATTTAACAACTAGCCTTCATGTCGCCATTCTCACAGTTCTGTTTTAGGCTGAGATAATTGCACATTATTTGTCTATAGATCTAGCTGAAATAAAGAAAGTTTGATTTCTTCTGTTTTTAACTTAATGGGTAACTTCATAAGCTGGCCCCCAACTTGGTACCTCTACACAAATGGCCCACATATAACATATCTGTTTTTTAAAGGCTGTTTGCCTTTAACAGTCTTGATCACTTTCTAAAGGAGAGATTGTTTTGTTCATATCTTGAATGACCTGTGTACATGTTTTCCTCAGTGAATTAAAGAGGAGACTGGATGCCCAAAGGGAAATAAAGTAAGCAGGCTTGGATAGAGATGGAAAGCTCTCACTTCTTCATTTTGAGAACATGATCTTCAATGCACTTGATTTCATCATGTGAGTAGGCTACTGTACAATTTAAAGTATAAACATGTATAATTATCATGAAATTAAGCACAAGCTTTATATAAATCTAATACAGTGAAGCTTCTGAAAGATTGTTTTTTGCTGCTAGCTTGATTTTCAAGCTTGATGGCAATATATATATATATATATATATATATATATATATACAGTATATGCAAGCACAGTTTATTATATAGCATAAGTCTGTTAAGAAACCTCCAAAAGCTGACCAATCCATCATGAGGTTGTAAGTGGATCAATATTTCGAGTCCAAACCATGGGGAAATGTCTCAGTGGCTTAGAGATATGAGTATATCACCATCCATTAAGTCAGCTATTATCCGAATTGCAATGGATCACGTAATACTATAGTGGAGGGCAAAATATAGGCATGACAGAAGGTCTACAGTAGGTCTATATTCTAAACTGTTTTCTACAGCATTCAATATGAACATAAAATAGGGTAGCACATCACTTTCAAGGAGATAGGAAGCACAATGCAATCACTCAATACTAACCTCATACAGAGCACTTATTGTATATTATCCCCATGCTTTATTCAGTTATGCTGTGCAGTATTATGGGTTCAGATGTGTAGAGAAAGACTATTGTATCATACAAACAGTGTGGATTGCTGAAAAGTGTGTACAGAAACTAGGTTTAAACCTGACAGGCTGTGAGCACTATATAATTACAAAATAGTAAATTACACTGGTCTAGTCTACATTGAAAGATAAAGTCCTGGGAAAATAGTGGGAAATTCAGTGATAACAATAGATATAATCAGAACAGGTGTTCAAATACATTTTCAAAATATGTTTTATCATAACCATCTCATTGTACCATTGTATTTGCATAAACAATTTTCAGCATTTTGTAACTGTAGAAACCATGCTATACTGAAGTTATATATACTGTACACACCAACGTGAAAATTATGACTTAATATCTCTGAACTTAATTGTGTAGCAAAACAATAAATCATTAAATGAAATATTTTTCTCAGCTTTTACATTCACCGGATGACTATTGCTTCTTATTCTCCAGTCGAAGTTTCCACCACTTATGATTCTGTAAATAATAACAGTTCTTAATTTTTATACAAAATAAGGAATGATATATATTTGTTTGTTATTATATCAGGTCTCACCTTCTTTCCCAAGATGCTCGGTGAGTGTGGATGCATCTCATCCAAACTTGCATACGTGTTGCTGTCTGTAACTCGGATGTCCTCATAGGTGTTGCTCTCAGCTATGTGCTCATAGGTATTACTGTCACGTTGTTCAGGTATGTCTTGATAGGGGTTTTCTGCTAAAAGGATGTTATCGATGGGCTTTATACGGTTGTCATACTCTTGCCCGGGCTGGTCCTGCTGCCCAGCGCACACCACAGATGAGGTCTGGTAGAGTGGATTGGGCTGCAGGGTTTCTTTGTCAGTATATGGCACTCGGCCACCACCACTATGGCGTTTTTTAAGATCGAGGACAGCATAAGAGCAGGAGGCTGTTTTGGGTGGAGCTAAAGGAGGTTGTTGAGGGGTGGAGGGTATAATGTTACAAGAATTAGAGGTTGAAGACTGATTGTTTTCATCGTGGAGAGGCAACGTTAATTGAGAGTTGTAGCCTTCTGTGTCCAAGGTATCACTTTTCCTGCCATTTACGCTCTCATCACCACCTGACCTTCCAGATGTCCTTGACTCTGAAAAGCTGTGTTGTTCTTGTGATGTATTTGTACCAGGAAAACCAGCGCTTAAGGAATTCCGAAGTCGTGTATTCTTCTTTGGCACTGGTGGAACTTTTGTACCCTAATGATTTATACAACACATACATGAATTTCAAAACAAGATATGTAAAAAAAAAAAAAAAAGTTTTGCACCCTAGAATTAGCCATGGTTACCAGAAAGATAGTAACCAAGGAAGCAGCTGACTTGGTTACCTGAGAAAGGCTGTTCCTGTCAATAGAGGTGGAGATTGCAAGTTTCCGGGCACTTTTAGAATTCAGAACAGGAGGCGTGCCATGCGGGACATTGCTAGTTTGTTCCCATAAACTTCTTAGAGCCTTAACGCTAACACCCGCATTAACTCTGGGCTTATTTTGAACCACGTCATAAAGCTTGTTTTTGGCGTCCTTGAAGAATGACAAATAGGACATGCATTGTAAAACATTTCCTACTGTGCTGGTATTCTCTCTTTGTTTTCATCTATTTAAAGGTAAACTTTGTATTTTTTGTATTATTATGTTGTGCTGGCCAATATGCCCAACACTCACAGCTAACCATGATTTTTTCCCCCAAGAGCAAATCTGTCCTATAACAGGGGATTACTAACATAAATTGTGTGAAATTTGCCTGGTCATGTGATCAACTTCAAATAAAATCACTTTTATTAGGCTACTGATAATAAATGGATCTAATGTGTTTGAACCTGATTTTAAAAGTACTATTAATTTCTTTGTTAAACGTTTTAAATTAAGAATAATTACTGAGTGCATCTTTAAAAAGAATGATTGATACCTCTCCAACAGAGTCCATGTCTGTGTCGTATGAAGTCAGGTACTCTCCAAAAGGCTGGATCGGTGTGGTTTTAAAGTGATCGATCAGCTCTGTGAGACTGTTATGAGTGGTGGAATCACCAGAAACGACAAACAGGCCCGTCTTAGTTTGATTTATCACAAAATGTCGACAACGATCCTGTCCTCTGTCAACATAAATCATTAGACAAATGAAACAACTCAAAACACAGCAGCTTCAAACTGTTTTTAATGGTTAGAACCATTAGCTAGTTGATTTTACCTCTACCCTGGGGGTTTTAACATAATATAGTATTTACTTAAAATGACTAAATTAGCTAAACTACAAACAAATGAGATCTTATGGTAGTGCTAACCAAAAAAAAAATTGTTATTCTTACTTGTATGAAAGAATATACGCAATGGATTTTTCGCTGAGTCTGATAAGGAAGCAACCAACATTCTTGTCTTTGAGCTGATCTTCTGCTTCACTGCAAACAGCAACAGTTACCACAGTGCACCAGTGTGCAACTGCCTCAATTTACAATCATAAACATTTCCATCTCAGATGTCATAACCAAAAACAGACAGTATTTAATATGTTCAGATGGTTTTACAACTCATGGTGATATCATTACCAAACCTCTTATCTATCAATAGTTCTTACTGTCTGGAGATGAAGCCCTGGAACCAGGGCGGAAAACTTCCATCACACAGGATGAGCACAGCCTGAGTCTCCACAAACCACTTGAGGATGTGCTCCCTCTGTTGTTCTCTGTCCATGGTGAGATCTCCCCCCACTCCCTCCATTCTTTCCATCTGCTTCTCATTTAATTTCTCAGATATCGTCATCTTCTGGTACAAGGCTGCCTCTATTTGCTCCATTGTGAGCATCTCCCTCCGTGCACAAATGCACTGCGCACATCCAATAAAGCCCACTCTCCACTTTCAAACATTCATAGCATCACTCACTTACTGCAACAGGAAACAGGCACACTTCATTTG
This sequence comes from Sinocyclocheilus rhinocerous, assembly GCF_001515625.1. Lineage (NCBI taxonomy): Eukaryota > Metazoa > Chordata > Actinopteri > Cypriniformes > Cyprinidae > Sinocyclocheilus > Sinocyclocheilus rhinocerous. Next base: position 168,881 of record NW_015631056.1, on the reverse strand, counting down.
CTTAGTTTCCTCATACGTAAATGTGTGATCTTGCAAATGTAAAAGGTCTATTGTTTGAGTTTATCTGCCCGTAGTCAATAACGACTTACTGGTTCAGTGTGATTTTGTTGCACTATCTATAGAAGGTTCTTCCGCCTGAGTTTCAGACTTGTATAAATATCAAAGATTAAAAAAGTGGTTTAGATTTGGAAAACAGATTGGATCAGGAACTATACCCATTGCACATTTTTATAAACTGTATTAACATTTAGCAAATGAATATGCTCATCTGGGGAAAAACGTTTCAGAGGCTTATTATTATTAATAGAATTGTTGTGTTTCAGAATACCAATGTCAGATAGTTCACATTATTGCAATTTGCCTTGTTTTGATAAATTTGGATGATTTTGATTATCGGCCTCAAAGCATAAAAGACAATGTGATGTTTAATTTTAATTTTAGGTCTCACAATTTGCATGTCAGCTAAATATATACCTCCACATTTTCATGTAATGTTTAATTTGAACAGTGTTTTAGATTAAATTAAGAAAAAATAATCAGTCAGGAATTAGTCTTGAATTTATGCTGTAGCAATTTATGCTCTTCTATGAAGAACATGTTTTAAATGTATAAATTAAATCAAATAATTTTTTTATATATATTTTTGATGGGACATAGAGTCAAAAATGTCTATGTGGTTAAACTGTCAAAATAAATGTATAAAGTTCTGATTAAATTAATTGCGGCCAAAAAAACAAAAACGTAATGCTTCGGTATGTCGGTTTTTATTAAACTTTAAAAATGCTGGGTTAAAAACATCCATTTCTGGGTTATATTGGACTGAACACATCTGGGTTATTTTAACCGAGCTTGTTGGGTTTTATAAATTAAACCATTTGCTGAGTTGTTTTTGACATAGTGCTGGGTCAGTCAACCTACTGAAGGTTTTTCATTTTAAATAATAAAAATGCACTCTAAAATCAGTTTTTTTATATATATATAGGACAAGAACAGTTCATATACAATATTTTTTATTCAATGGCAAATCATGATTTTACAGTCATAAAATACTTAAAACATTCTGTAAACTTTTTTAGGACATGACACAAGCAGCAAGAGCAGCCAATGGGAATCTGTGGGAAGAATACTACTATGGTGGCCCCGGCTCCGTTCGCTTTGAGTGTAGATCCGTTGAATGCTGCATTTTAGGGCCGTGCACAGGGTGGCCCAGGTGGCTAGAGCTACTGCCCCTCTGCCCTCATTGGCTGAGCTGTCAATGAAGTGAACTCAGGACCAAGTTCTTACTGATCTGGAACTTTAAAATTAAAAATAAACTTCATCCATTCTTTCCAAATGCTGGGATCAGAAGGAAGGCGATGAAAAGATTGTATTTTTCCACAACTTGGCACTGTACTGTACATCCTCTTGTTGTTTTTGGAGCATCTTTATTGTGGTTTCTGGGTAGACCTGCATTTGCCTCTCTCGTTATTTACAATACATGCGTAGATCGGTGGGCGGGGCTAAACTGGCAGTGCTGTTAAAGCAGGCTTTGATCTTCTGCGTAGGCGGGGTTTAGCCACACTGTTACGTCATAAAGTGGCACAGTCCACAACCTGTCATTTTGGCAGATTGGCTTCAATATAAGCTGTTTTTAGACTAACAAGAAAGTTTTGAGTTCTGAAACTTACAGGATGTTTTTATAGTACAATGACATATGTCAAAAGATCAAGGGAATTTTGATTTCTCAGTTCATGATCCCTTGATTATCTCAGCGCCAGCTCAATAGGTCCAGATAAAATACCAAAAAGTCACGTGGTGAGGTAGGCTGTAATCCACTAGTGCTTAAACTCCGCTTCTGGCAGTTAGGAGAATTGAAACAGAACTACCCAGCACCTGGGTAGAAATATTAAAAAATAACCCAATAAAATGACCCAACAAGCTGAACCCAGCATTAGGGTAAAAAAAAAAACCCGCATTTTTAGAGTGTATTTACTCAGAAGTATTTGCAAGTGTTTTATTACCTCATTACAAAAACTACAAACAACTGTTTGTCACATGTTGATAAGCTTTAACACATTTCAGCAGTAAACAGAATAAAAGAGTGAGAGAACGGACAACATTGACCATTCTGACTGAAACTGTGACCCACAGACAGTGACTGAAGTCCAACCTGGATATAATTCAGAAGAGTCCTCTATGTTGTGTTATTTTTTTATTCATGACATGCCTGTCAATGTGTTGTCGTTTTTTACGCTCAGGCTTGAGTTCAACAGGTGGCGTATCCACTTTTAGAAACACGCTGCTGGCACTCGTGCGCTTTTCTAATGGTCTATGAAGAAAGTCGCATGATCGCATGATAGGATTCAGAAACGTAACATATTTGTTGGTGATGACAGGTAGGTACATGTTCTTTTACTTACTGATTTTAATAAACACACTAGACATGGAATTGTCAAACAAACTCTTTGGGTTAATCCTTAAGAGTTACCTCTGTGGGGAGTGCCTGGAGTAGGCTATTTGATGATTTTTTTTCCATTACAGTTACGTCTGCTCGTGCGCGTGTAACTTTCGAAAATTAAAAACAAATGAAGGGAGTGCATTACACCGTCTTTTTGGAGATCTGGTATTAGACCTACCTCCAGGATGAAGTGCTTCTTTTTCGAGAGAAGCATTGAATGCACATTAGAAGTGTTACAACATGGGAAGCATATCTTGTCAAAATAGACTTTTTCCATTGTGCATTTTGTGAGTTTTCCATTTTTTTTCTGTTCTAGACACCTGTTTTCCTTGGATAAATTTAGGCTAAATATAGGTGAGGCCTCCTCCTTATCTTGCACACTTCAGTAAGATCTAAATTTGCCCCACCATCATGAATAGGTCACATCAAACTATAAAATACTGTACCGTATATGCATTAAATAGGGGTTTTAACTGACATGCAGTTGATTTATACATAGAGGTTGTATAAAACAATTTTAAATTTTTGTGTGTACTGTTTTTTATGAGTCTAATATAATAATATAATATTAAGATCATTTTATTTATTTATTTTAATAAGATCACAATGGCTGTGTTCAAGCAGCAGCAGGTCGAGACTTTCTATGAGATTGGAGAGGAAGTTGGGAGGTAAAAATTTTTTTACTTGGTGGTTTATGCTTGCTGATTGTTTCAAAACATAATGACAAAACAACATATATACATTTTAAGTGTCTGTATTATATACAGCATAAACACTTAAAGAATGCATTATGGTGTGTTGCTTGTGTCAGTGTGTGTGTTTTATAACTGTTCATGTGTCTGTCCATGTATAACTGTTTTTCAGTGGGCAGTTTGCAATTGTTAAGCAGTGTCGTGAAAAGAGTTCAGGCTGGGATTTTGCTGCCAAGTTCATAAAGAAGAGTCAGAGTATTGCTAGCCGGCGAGGTGTGCTCCGAGAAGAGATTGAGCGAGAGGTCAACATCCTACAGCAGATACACCATCCCAATATTGTCATGTTACATGACGTGTTTGAGAACAAGACAGATGTGGTGTTGATTTTGGAGCTGTGAGTAGAGCTTGTATTGATGCTTATACAAATGATATCGCTATTACATAAGTTTGGGCTTGGATCATATTTAATGTGCATATTTTATTAAATTGTTCACCTACCTATCTTTACTGAGAGGAGTTTATGCATTTTTGTAGGGTGTCTGGAGGAGAGCTTTTCGACTTTCTAGCAGAGAAAGAGTCTTTAAGTGAGGAGGAAGCCACACAGTTTATTAAACAGATTCTAGAGGGCGTGCACTATTTGCACACAAGGAATATTGCTCATTTTGACCTGAAGGTACAGTACACCCACTGGCCTCATAACACTGCCCTAGAACATTACAGTACAACACATTTGCGCTGACAGATGTGGAGTGCTGCAGAATGCTCTGTCAGAAGAACTGTGTACCTTTGTGTGCATATGAGTGTGGGTGTGCTCCTGTGTGTGTAATTTATTTTCCGGTTTGCAGCCTGAAAACATCATGCTTCTGGATAAGAACGCCCCACTGCCCCGAATCAAACTCATTGATTTTGGCTTGGCCCACAAGATTGCTGAAGGGGTTGAATTTAAAAACATCTTCGGAACACCAGAGTTTGTTGGTATGATACATGTTCTGTATAAATCTTAAAGCCTGCAGCCTTCAATATGCACGCAAGGGTCTTAAAATGCACTTGAGTGCAGCATTTTTTTAAATGCTGTGTCATGCGCAATATGCTGCAAAAGTTGCAGACCTGAGTGCAGTGGTCAAACATGGTGGTCTAGCATGTTGACAGAAAAATAACAGAAAAGCAGCGCAGTGGAATGCAAAAACGTGTTCTGTGTGAATGACTCCTAGCACACTTTTTGAATTCTTAAAGAAATAGTTCGCTCAAAAAAACACATTTGCTGAATACTCAGAGAAATATAGCATTACATCACTTGCTCACCAATGAATCCTCTGCAGTGAATGGGTGCCGTCAGAATGAGAGTTCAAACAAAAACATCACAATAACCCACAAGTAATCAACACGACTCCGGTCTATCAATTAATGTATTGTGAAGTGAAAAGCTGTGTGTTTGTAAGAAACAAACCCATCAAGTCGTTTTAACTTTAAACTGTTACTTCTGGCCAAAATACGTGTCTATAATGCATTATAATGCTTCCTCCAGTGAAAAAGTCCATACCCTGTTGTTCTCTCACATAAAAATGTACTGACATATTAGTTTAGAACTGTTTTGGACAGTTTTTGCTTGTAAACGGTGCTTGAGCTATGCATATTTCTCTCCTGATTCAGATGGAGTATGCAATATTATGGATAAAGACACTGTTTGAAGTTGAAAACATTAATGCTGGATTTGTTTCTTACAAAACATGCAGCTTTTTGCTTTTTGTTGATTGATTGACTGGAGTCGTGTTGGTTACTTGTGGAGTATTGTGATGGTTTTACCAGCTGTTTGAACTCTCCTTCTGAGCAAGTGATGTAAAGTTATATTTCACCAAATCTGTTCCAATGAAGAAACAAACTCATCTACATCTTGGGTGGTTTGAGGGTCAGTAATCATTTTTAATGATTTATTCCTCATCTCATTTTGTTTTTACTGTTTTCAGCTCCAGAGATTGTGAATTATGAACCACTGGGACTAGAAGCAGATATGTGGTAGGATCAGTTTTTAATGTACAATAAATGTAAATATCTCAATTATTTGAGTTTATGATAATTTTTTTAATTTTAAATAATTAAATTAAATGCTTTACTTTTATAGGAGTGTTGGTGTTATAACATATATTCTGTAAGTAAACAAAAACATTATTTTTTCAAGCCAATAAATGTAATATGGGATAGCAACGTTCTACATTGTCTAATATGTTGCTAATACGCTTTCTGAATGAAGGTTGAGTGGGGCATCTCCTTTCCTAGGAGAAACGAAGCAAGACACTCTGGGAAACATCTCAGCCATGAACTATGAGTTTGATGATGAATTCTTTGGCCACACCAGTGAGCTTGCCAAGAATTTTATACAACAACTGCTGGAAAAGGACACCAAGTAAGTGCAGAGGGCTGAGATAATCTAAGGCCATGTGTGTTTGAGTGTGAGCTTTGTGTTTGTGACAATGCAAAATATGGTGCTTTTTGCAAGTAATATGGCATAAATTGCCATCTTAATTATGTATTTCAGAAAGAGACTCACAATTCAAGATGCCTTGAATCACCCCTGGATTAAGGTATGTTATCAGCTTGTGATTGTATGCCCGAAAGACATTTATAGGCATTCATTTTTTTCACTTTCTCTCACTCAGTCCTTACATATCGCTCTCAGTCTTAACCCGATTGTCTGTTGGCAGTCTAACGAGCATAAAGAAGAACGCAGTAAAGCACCAGAGAGGAAGAGAGAGTGTAGGCAGCTGAAGACAAAGCGTCTCAAAGAGTATACCATCAAGTCCCACTCCAGCATGCCTCCTAACAACACCTACATCAACTTTGAACGCTTCGCACAGGTGGAGGAGGACGTGTCGGCCATGGAGGGCTCTTTCTGCCAGCTGGCGTCGGCTCACGACTCCCTGCAGGAAGACATTGACACACTAGTGTCCATCTACAATGAGAAAGAGATGTGGTACAAAGAAGAAAGCGAAAGCATCAGACACGAGTTGTCCCAGCTCCGTTATGAGTTTCGTAAAGTCGAGGCCCAGAGGCGGGGTGTTCACGAACACATGAGGAGTGTGGATGCCAGCATTAGCCGAGTGAGCGAGCGATATAAGGAGAGGCAGACTCGCTATGAGGCCTTGCAAAAGGAGCTGTGTGCCGAGCTGCAGTGGGTACAGGAAGTGGTGGGTTCATTCCAGGTCACCTTCCCAAACTGTAGCTTTAGCAGCGTGTTTAATACTGATGTCAATGAAGCAATGAAAGAGTTGCTGAACAGATCTTGTGGAGGAGACCTGCTGACGGACAGTAAGCTGGACCAGCAGAGATGACATATTAATAACCCGCCACCCACTGATCACACATCGTTATATTAACATGGGTGAGTTAAATGTGCTGAAGATAATGTGCTGGGGAATATATACCTGAATAAAAGCAGTTATGGTCAGTGGTCACTCAGAGAGAACTATATACATGAAATATGAAACATAATTTTGTATGAGTTTATTATTTATGGTTAACAGGTTAAATAAAATTAATGTTTTTTTAATATATTTATAGGGTCATTCCATCTCAAATGTAAAGTTGGTTGCTTGTCCATGTAAATTTTTTTTTTTTTTTTGCACAATTACCTCTTGGTATTGCAAAACCAAATTTTTTTTATTTTATTATAAAATGTGCACTAGAGATCTTTTTTATTATTCCAAGGAGCTAGGACTATCCTGAGCCGAGATATTGAGGTTTGCGTAAATGTTAGTATAATTTGTTGTGAGCCATGACACAAAGACTGGCTGCTGTGATTAAACCAAGTTATGCAATACCAATACATGGAGCTAATCCATCAAAAATAAATTCATAAAAATAAATAAAACAAAATTGGCCAAGCAACTTCCATTGGACCACTTTAGATGGATTGACCAAAATATATATATATATATATATATACACACACACACACACTGTTACGGCGTCGACGAGACGAGAGGCGTGCGGATCCATATGCAAAGCTTTTATTCTAGAACAAAGTCAAAACAAGCAAGGGTCAGACAATGGCAAACAGGTATATTGAGGGCAAGACACAAGAGTAGTCCAGCGAGCAGGCGTGGTCGATCTCCGGCGAACAATGTCCAAACACGGTAATCCAAAGGGTTAATCCGAAACACAGGCTATGGTCCAGGCGAGGGGCAAACAGTATTCGAACAGGGCGAGACGAGAGGGATAATCCAGGACAAGCGAAAATCAGGAAACAGGCAATCAGGAAACTAGACGTGACTAGACTTAGACAACTAGAAACTCCAACCAGGACCGGGAACTGGCTCTGTAAAGTAGCTATAGACTAGTACATCGATGTTTCCTGTCAGCTCGATTTTTGAGTGGACTTTGCTGAGCGGAGCGCACACGCATAGAGCGGGATAATATGCAGAGCCTCACACCACGTGAAAGTGAAACCTGAGCGGTGAAATAATTTTCGGCAGCCGGAATTTCGGTGCATCTCTAATTATTGGCGATATTATATCATAGATGCTTTTTTGAACATTTTAGCAATTTAAAAATATTAAAAAATGATTTTTTTACACTGCACCCCTGCTCTCGACAGATGGCACCCCGGTTGGGAAACACTGGACTATAGCGATATGCGCTTACAATGCTCGGCAGTGAATGGTTGTTTGAGACTGATTCTTATAGTGGGTGTAATGGGTAGCAGCTGTGTGTGATAAGTTTCAGGTGAGCTTGTGATTAGTGCAATGGAGCATGGGAAATGTAGTCCAGGGTGATGTGTAACAGTCTGTGTGGTGTGAGAGTCAATATAATGGGAGGGCGACCTCTGGTGGCAAGTGGATGGAAGTTCATGGACAGGATTCGTGACGCACACACACACAAACACATGCGATTATAAAAGATTACTGTTTCTAAGTAAAAAAAAATTTTTTATGGTGCTACAAAGCTATTTTTTCTATTTTGTCTTTTTTTCACTTTTATCTAGTATCACTATGAAACAAATCTGATCACTTTGAGTTGTAAAATCACAAAGCAAGATGCTTTTTGATTTAATATTATGTATTAGGTGTACAGTATTTAAAATTATGGTGCTTCCTTTATTTATATTATCTGATCAGAACATGTTGTCCGCCTTTGGTTATTTGTGTACCAGATCAGATTAAATAAGGTTGAAATAGCAAATGAATCAAGCTTCTTTGATTAAACCCTGCTAATTTAGTGAATGTGCCTCAGTTTCATATTCAATTTTTATTTTTATTTTTTCCATTTTTATACAGTCTATGCGAAAAACTTGACAAATTTCTGGACCTTTATAAGGAAACAGCCAAGCGAACAAAACTACATAAATGTTATAATAGATAAATGAAATGTGCACTGTTTTTAATTTATTTGTATTTTTTTTTAATGATTCCCAATATATTTATATTCACGATTTCTAGTATTTGTACAGGTTTTACATTTTTATTTCAATGTTGTAATTAGCAATTCATTTAATTTTATCTTTGAAGCAGATTTGGTACGTGACAGCATTAATTAAAGTTTCTTAAGGGTCAACGTCTATGTTATCTGCATCTCCTGCGCTCCATCAAGCCACTCCCATAATAGCTGTCATCACTCAAATTAATGCACGACTCATATTAACCGTATAGCGTGTGTGTAAGACTCCAATACAATTATAAAGTAATTATTTCATCACTAATAAATCTTTCAATGAGTAAAACCGGCTGTTTATAGTATTATAGACTACACAACATTATTATATTATTTTCAAATTAATATTTAAATTATTATAATTTTAAAATGATTGTCCCTGGATCGGTAGGGTACTTTTGTAGTAAAGTAGTAGTGGTTGGGACAGATTTTAAGTATCAACTCTGTCTAAAAAGATGCAATCTAATCCTGTAAACCTGCTCCCGAGCAGGTTAACGTTTACGGACCTGTTGCTATGACAGCAACTCCGGGATGAGCTTCGAAGAACCATCCAATCCAAGACCATGCCTAATCGTCAACAATCAAATCCAGCTAACTGATTTAGCGATGTACGAAGAACGGGCCCCAGAAAGCAGTCCGAAAAAAACACTTGTTTTCGCATTATTCCTTTAGGCCTACAGGAGGCAGCGTTCACCCCTTATTTACTATATTGGACGCACAGGCATGTCTTCCATGAGAAGTACTGGTTTTAGATGACAGGATCATATTGTGTTTGTTGTTGGGTAACTCTGAGGGCAGTCAGTGACTTACTAGTGTTTGGCTGCTGTCCCTTATAAAGGTTTGGCAGGTCAGGGATGATCCAGTGTTTTACTGCAATTAAAGAACAAACAATTGTCAGGTCTTGGGCAGCCTGTGCTAGCTCGTGGACTCTTCTGGTCAGTTTAAACCTCACAGTAATTCATTCTTATTAAATAAGCTTAATTATCTTATTTTAATGGCTTCTTTAGTCCCACAACTACATTATCCCATATTTTATTAGACTCGGCGTGCGTGAACCCGCGCTGCTGTGTGTGCTCAGATAGTTCTGAAGAATGTTTATCTGTATGTGTGCAGTAGATTAAGTCGGCCTTCTTTTAAACCATTATTTTTTTTATTCACTTTGTAAAAAAAAAAGTTGCCCAACTAAAAATGAAACCTTAATTGCTTATTTATTTATTTAAATAATATACAATAGGCTAGTATATAAAATTAAATACATTACATAGTGGGAATATTGCGTTGGCTGTGTGTGTGCATGTGTGTGAGAGAGAGAGAGAGAGAGAGAGAGAATACTATTGCATCTCAAAGCATTTCAAATAACGAACTACTCTAGGATATTGTGTGTTAAAGAATATATTTATGTTATAAAGGTATGGTTACATATCCGCTGCAGGGCTGCGAGCGCTGTTGTTCTGTGCAGTGGGTAATGAATGATAGGGAGGGACTAAACACTGAGCTTGCTGTTTATTTCACAGCAGCTGAGTCGTGAGGGATTGAGCAGCACTGCTCTCCTCACACCCAACTCTCAATTTTTCACCCTTACCAGATTCTCAACCCAGCGATTACGAGCCTTTTCTGTCATGCACTGTCACATGCAGGTGCCGAGGGACCGTTAAGCAACATGAAAGCCACTTTCGTTCATGCACTGAATAGGCCTTTGGCAGTTTATGGTAAGCTCCAGCCTCACCTTTTCAGTTCTTTATTACCACAACAGCCGACAGGTTTAAGCCATTTCAAACGTGACATTATGTGTAGTCTTCTGAACTTGCATTTCAGTGATTGTAACAGTCTATGTGTCAAATGCATGCCTCGTACATTGGGCAGATGTTTGTCTGGGTGCATGATTTTAACGTGAAATATCAGCAGCTGAGCTGACTCATGTAAAGTGAGTGTCGGAGGGGAGTTCATTACAGCCTGGCAACCATAGACAAGCAGCTTCACAGCCGGGCTAATGCGACAAGCTAACCGTGCTATATAGTCGTACACTCACAGGACAGTTGGGTATTTTACTTGGGGCTCTATTAATGTGATAATTCAGTCTAGGCACACAACATAAGACGTAAAGTTCGTGAATAATTTCAGTGTAGTGGATTATTTTAGCTTGCTTGCGTATACTGGTCTGTTAGCTATGCTAATATGCTAACGCATGTAAGTTCCGCTTCACTTGCAGACGTGAACACTGAAAGACATTTCTTTAGAATATCTGTAACAAATATGCTGCAGGTCTCGAATAAAGATTTAAGCAGTCAGATATTTCAGGAGAACGTATTTAAGTAACGCTGGTTATGCGAGCAATGTGATGCGATGGGTTAGCCTGCTGAATGAATAAGCAAACCGCAAGATTGTCAAAACCAACACTGTTAATCATTGCGACGCAAACAGCTGGGTGGAAAAATCACCCAAATTTTCATTCAATTAAAGTGCTTATTAGCAAGATATGATAATGTCTAGAGCAGAGGAATGGATTCAATTAACCTAATTTGCTGCTGTAACAATGCATTAGCTGACAACCTGTAATTTTATAAATTGGATTATATAATATAATTTGCTATAAGCATTTAATAGTCTTCTTATTCATTCTGATAATCTGGTAGTTACGATTGGAATATACAGCCAGTTTCCTTGTAATCCTCATGTAGTGGCGAGTGTAATTAAAATGCTGTCTATACTGTATACTGGCCATGTACTGTCTCACTCTTATAACTAATATTTTTGCGTCTGGCAACATGTACTTTAGTATAATATGATTTATTACATGTTATCATTGGCTTATGGAATGGTTTGAACAAGGTTAAGGCACTAAAAGCTGAAATGGTGTATTTTATACTTTATTTATCAGGCGTAAACCATGCATTGCATTAGATATACACGTCTGTTTTATTTGTTATACTTTTGCACAGGTTTATAAAATTCAACAGACAATAGTTTAAGAAGATGCAAATAATACCCACTCAAGTCTAGATTTGGCCTACTTATGAAAGTTAGCTCAGCTGACTAGAAAAATAAGTTAATAATCAGTGGAATGACTCAAGACCTACATTTATACATACGCTGAGGAGCCAAAGGCTGTCATTTTGCTGTACGGATTCCAGGCTTTGATAGATAGATTGGCAAGCTGACAAGTATGTGTCATCATCACAGCTTCATCTGCACTTGATCTTTCTAGATGGGTCAATTCTGAAGTTCATTTCTCAGAATCAAACTCGTTTTAGGATGAATGCAATGCATATTTCATCATCAACTTGTTTTTTTTTTATTTCTGGTTATGGTTATATCAGAATATAGAGCGGTAGTTAATCTAAAATTGTATTATTTCATCTTTTTATGCCAACAAAGGAAATGCACTGTTTTTTTTTTTCAGTTGCTTAGTAAGGAAGAGTGGTTTCTCTGGTAATGTGTGTGATACAGTTAATGTTTAAATTGATTTGCTTTGGGATGCATGATCTATCAGTACCATATTGGTTATTGACTGATAATAGAGATTTTGTTTAAAAAAAATTATTTGTATCAGTCCATATTTTATATACACTGACTGCCATTCAAAAGTCATTAAGATTTTTACTATGTTTTGGAAGGATGCCTCTTATACTCACTAAGGCTGCATTTATTTGATCAAAAATGCAATAAAAATTTAAAAAAAATAAAAAATTTAATTTATTCCTGTAATGGCAAAGCTAAATTTTCAGCAGCCATTACTCCAGTCTCACATGATCGTTCAGAAATCATTCAAATATGTTGATTTGATGCTAAGTTCATTATAAATGCTGAAAACAGCTGCATAACATTTTTGTGGAAACGGGGTATGTTTTTTCTGGATTCTTTGATGAATAGAAAGTTCAGAAGATCAGAATTAAATTGAAATAAAATATTTCGTAACATTATACATGTCTTTACTGTCATTTTTGATCAATTTAATGCATCCTTGCTGAATAAAAGTATAGATTTTCCTAAAAAAAAAACATACTGACTCTCAGACCTTTGAACAGTAGTGTCATAATTATCTGTCAATAATATCATATAATAATATATAGAGTAATATCAAAATGGTAATGCATTTGTGTATGCTTATTTTTGTTGTTGTTTAGATTTACCTTTGTCTGTACAAATAGTATAGAGTGTTAATATTGACCATTTATTATTTAACATAAAAATAATTGTCCCATCTGTATCAAATATTAATATAGCTGCATCCCTAGATTCATTGTACCTCTTTATCTCTCAGATGTGACGGTGAGGTTTTAAGGTGGCACCATGGCTGCGATGATACCACCAGTAAAACTAAAATGGTTGGAGCACCTCAACAGCTCCTGGATCGCTGAGGACAGCGAGTCCATCTCCACCCGTGAAGGCGTAGCTCTTCTCTATGGCAAGCTGCTGGCCAATAAGGAGGTGGTTCTTCTCCCTCAGCAGGTGCTATGTCTGAAGGGTCCTCAGCTGCCGGACTTTGAGCGAGAGTGTCTGTCCAGCTACGAACAGGAGCATTATCTTGATGCGCTGCTGGCCAGTCAGCTTGCTCTGGCCAAGACGGTGTGCTCGGATTCGCCCTTTGCCACTGCCCTACGCAAACGTCTGCTTGTGCTGCAGCGGGTTTTTTATGCACTTTCCAACAAATACCATGACAAGGGCAAGGTCAAACAGCAACAGCACTCGACTGAAAACACTCTGGGTTCTGCGGACTTACAAGCAGTTAGTGAACGGCCGCGCTCTAGTACAGATGCCCTCATTGAGATGGGTGTGCGAACGGGTCTTAGTTTGCTTTTTGCTTTGCTCAGGCAGAGCTGGACGCTTCCTCCGGCTGGTCCAGGGATCAACCTCTGCAATGATGTCATCACCACAGCCATCGAAGTGGTGGGCTCCCTTCCGCCGCTCTCCTTGGCCAATGAGAGCAAGATTCCACCGATGGGTTTGGACTGCCTGGCCCAGGTCACCACATTTCTGAAAGGAGTGACCATGCGGAACTCAGGGGCCGATGTGGAGGGAAGGAGGTTGGCGTCTGAGCTGCTGCTGGGATTGGCAGCGCAACGAGGGTCGCTGCGCTACCTGCTGGAGTGGGTTGAGATGGCCCTGGCTGCATCGGCCGGTGTCAGCAGCCTGGAGCAGAGCCAGGAGGGGCTGATGGGATACGACTGCTTCATGAACATTCTGATGCAGATGAGGCGTTCACTGGTACATGCTCACTAATACACTCATACACTGATACCAATGTGTTTGTTTGACATTGTTGGATGTTGTTAAATGACTGAATGTCTGGTGTTGTAGGGTTCATCTGCTGATCGCAGCCAATGGAGGGAGCCGACCCGCACGCCTGATGGTCTCTGTTCCCTATACGAGGCTGCACTTTGTCTGTTTGAGGAGGTAAAATACAAATATAAATATATTGATGTATATTTGTAGTATAGATAAGAGGAGGCCATGTCAATTTGATGCATGAATCCCTCAATGAAAAACAGTTACAATGTGTGGTACTTTAATATATAACCCTGTGAAGCCTGACATTTAATAAAATCTGATATGATAAATAATAGTCAGAAAATCTATTTATTTATTTTTAGAAATAGAGCTATTTATTAAAACTTTAGATAAAATATTTTAAAAAATCTAAAAAATTGCATATGTTTGATACATAATGCTTTTGTGGCTCATATAGTATGATATTGGAGAATATGAATCCACACTCGAAATCACCATTTTCAGAAACCCAATTGAGCAAAAATATGCAATTTGGTGCCGTTGCTGATATTTATATGTAAAATATAATGCAGAACAATGATGACTGAAAGATGTACAAATAAACGTTCAGAAGCCTTATGTATAATATTTGATAGATTTTAAGGTGATTTTTCTAAAATGAAGTATGGATCATCCTGGTTCAACTTACTCACGGTTCGGTTTGTATCACGGTTTTAGGGTCATGTTTCGGTGTGGTTCGGTATGTGCTATGTTTAGGGAAAAACTATACTGTCAAATAAAAATAAAGAAAATAAGAATAATATAACTACAAGCAACAGCACAAATAGATACAATAGAGTAAAGATACAAATAAAATAAAAAGTGATTTTCATTTTTTTTAGGTAAGTCTAACATTAGTTTTTAGTAATCAAATGTAAAATAGCATTGCATATTTTACTGTACAAATTAAAGACTGATCTTTATTAAAGTTACCGGCTATGTCTGCTATAGGATACTTACCAAGACGGGCATTTTGGCTTCGGATGAGCGCACACACAAATCCTCTCACTGCGCACGCGAGCTCGCGTCCTCTGGCTTTTAAATGTTTAAACTGGCAAAGCTTACATGAGTTTAGTTTAAACACAGATATCAACGTGTGTTGTTCAGGTCTCACCGGTGCGCGCGTGCTATCAGCACCCGGGTGATGATGGAATAAATGAATGCTCATAATATTCCAGCATACGGCATTCGCATTGAATAAGAGTGAATGGTTTGTCCACGTTTTTTTTTTT
>NW_015631056.1:152137-152324 GCF_001515625.1 Sinocyclocheilus rhinocerous | reverse complement strand
TTTGTTAACAGGAGCAAAGGAAGCAAAGTTTCCTTACTTTAGCAAAGGAAAACCAGTCTCCTCTTGGTTTATATCGAAATCCTCTGACATTCTTCTTTACAAATCCTCGTTTTGTACTTCTAATTTGTGACCGTTTTTTTGTTTTGATCTCTCCCCTGCGCTTCCCCTTTCGTCACTTCTGAGCGGT
>NW_015631056.1:141340-152120 GCF_001515625.1 Sinocyclocheilus rhinocerous | reverse complement strand
GCACCTAGGATGCCTTGAGGGTGAGTAATTTATGGGCTAATTTTCACTTTTGGGTGAAATAACCCTTTTACCTAATTTGCTTCAGTCCAGTAAATGTTCATATTGAAATATTACTTATATTACAATATAAATATGATCCTTTACACCCTTCAGTGATACATTAATATAACACCATAAATGTAATGCATTTTTGTGCTTATTTTACGGTTTTTTTTTCGGGATCTACTGGGACAGTGATAAAGATCTACCAGTCGATCGCGATCGACGGGTTGGCGACCACTGCTTTACCTCATCAAAAATAGTAAAGATTTCACATCAAAAAGACGTGTACCACAATCTGAAGTGGGACATTTTTAGAATGATACTAAAAGACCTTTAACTTGCTAAAAAAGTATAAACTATTAGTCAGACAGAAGACATGTAGTAGACTCTGTACAAAAGTTTTTTTTAGCAGAGTTTTTATCATGTTGATAATGTAGAGGCCTTAAAATTGTATGTTTCAAAAATGATACCGTAGGCTTTATCGGGTTAAGAAAACAAAACTTTAAATGTTATCACCCTAGTTTTGTTTCAAATCAAAATCAAATCAAACGTCTTTCATAAGGATTTTACACATTCAGTTTATTCAAGTTCTCAGGAGCCCAGTTGACCAATTGTAATGACCTAGAATAGAGTGAAATAGTTGTAATATTTGGTGATGTAATTTGTCAGCATAAAAGAGTCTTTGTTATTTTCTGTTTATTCTCTCATTCTTGAAAGGTAGGCAGCTGCTGCCAATGTTCAATTTATTACTAAAACAATACATGCAAATCTGGACCAAAAATAAATGTAAATCGGATTAGCCACAATATTATACTGTTGGGGATTTGTGGGATTATGTTCATATGCTTTGCAGCTAACTGCCCTTTCTTAAATAGTATTGATTTCAGATTTTTATGTTACCCCCTAAGCCAATCTCTTTTTCAGATTATCATCAGCAGGATAATTATTTGTAATTATTAAATCTTGGTTCATCTATGAAGAGAGCATGCACAGCATAACAAGGCTAGAACCTGACAATGAGGTATATTTTTACATTAATGAAAAAAGCTTGAGGTGGTAAAACACTGGAGAAAAACCTATGGATTTGCTTATGTTTACTTCAAATTTCTTTTGAGAGAAGTATTATGTTTCCTATTTTTACCCAAAATAGGTTGGTGTGAGCTTTAGTGAGTACACTCATGTAATGTTGGCTGTGTTTCATTCATACTGGAAGCCAGAGGGCGTCCTCGCGCAGAAACTCCAAATATGCCTCACAGATGTAATAGAACGTTCCAGGAAATTCCTAATATGGACAAAGGCATCCAGCTATCGAAACGCTGTAAATGACCGAACATGAAGACAATAAACACACGGCCGCAGCAATATAAGAATAAAGTCTATTTATAATGTAATGTTAATTAACATAGCATTTATTATATTGTTGATGTGGCGGGCCACCACAAATAAATCAATGAATGGGAATCACTGTATACAAGAAATGGTTTATAAATAAATATAAATCAAATAAAGAGAAACCACTCACTGCTCTTGGCAGGACCACTTTAGCTGTAATAGGCCATTTCCAACCAAACATTGCCATAATTTTGATTATAGGCCTGCTTTTCAGTCAAACTCATTGAATCAGTCTTAATGTATGAATGCTTGTCAGTACAGACTTGAAACTTAAAGTATATATTTTCCTTGAGTGATTTGTCCTCTGATTTCCTCTTGTCATCCAGTAAATCCTGTTTCAGCTGCCATTGTGCACAACTAGAAGAGAATTTCTGCTGCTTTAAGATACATGATATAACATGCTGCACAACAAATCTGTCCTGTTGTATCTAAAAATAGAAAATTATGAATATATATGATACCAAATTTTAATTAGAATTTTTATTTTTCTCAAATTATCCTGAAGGCTAGAATTGGGCCATGTGTTTGACACTCTGTCTTTTTTAAAATCGGTTTCATGATAGGTGTGTCGCATGGCTTCAGACTACTCAAGAACGTGTGCGAGTCCAGACAGTATACAGGCGGGTGAGGCAGCCATGGTATCTGAGACCTGTGAGGTCTATGTATGGGGCAGCAACAGCAGCCACCAGCTAGTAGAGGGCACTCAAGAGAAAATTCTCCAGCCCAAACTCGCTCCCAGCTTCAGTGATGCACAAACGGTAGAAAGCATTTTCATTTTAACTATTCATACAGTGTCCGTGTTAGTATCCCCCTTCATGCTCACAATCGATGCTTGCTGACTACATCTCGTGTCTTCAGATTGAAGCTGGCCAGTACTGCACATTTGTCATCTCCTCTGATGGTTCAGTCCGAGCGTGTGGGAAGGGCAGCTATGGGCGCCTGGGACTGGGTGACTCAAACAACCAGTCCACCCTTAAGAAGCTGACCTTTGAACCTCACCGTGCCAATAAGAAAGTTTCATCATCCAAAGGCTCAGATGGGCACACATTAGCCTTCACCAGCGAGGGAGAGATGTTCAGCTGGGGTGATGGAGACTATGGCAAACTGGGTCACGGCAATAGCTCTACCCAGAAATACCCCAAACTGATACAGGGCCCTCTACAAGGAAAGGTACTATATTCATGCAGTAGTTATGCATCACTTGAGCTTTTTGAACACTCAGAATGGATCTGTGTGTTTAAATGATTAATGTCTTCTACTGCTTGTGTGTGTTTGTTTGTAGGTGGTGGTTTGTGTTTCAGCAGGGTATAGACACAGCGCTGCAGTGAGTGAGGATGGAGAGCTCTACACCTGGGGAGAGGGTGACTTTGGTAGATTAGGTATGCAATTGTCTATATATATTTTATTTTCACTACACACATTCGTTAAAAAAAAAAGTTTCTGGTTTCATATTAATGGCTGCTGAAAATTCAGCTTTGCCATCATAGGAATAAAATACATTTTAAAATATATTAAAATAGTAAATGTTTATTTTTAGGTAATAATAAAATTTTGCTATATTACACTTTTTTTACTGCATTTTTTTAAATCAAATAAATGCTGAAAAATATGTCTTTAGTCTTTATATATAATTTTATATATATTTAGCAATCACATAATTTATTACGTGGCACAAAGTGATTGGCCTGCAGTTGACAGCCAGTTAGCTTACTTGCTCAACATTTAAAAAGTCTTAATTCAGTGTTCACTGTAAGCTGGTCCTGCAGCGTGCTATCAGAGTTCCTCTGAAATCCTCCACCTTCCCCAGCTCCACCTGTCTAGATCTGCTAAGGATTTTATGTATGCCTATTTATGCAGTAGTAGCATATCTTATGTGCTCACAGCAGCATGCCAACAGATTGGCAGTAGTGAGTCCATACTTGCTCTGCAGCAGCAGTGAGCGTAGCGGACCTAGTCTGCTAAGACCAAATACATTAACATTGTCATATCCATTAAAATGCTAAAACTTGTCATGATTAAAATTAAATTGTTTGTTAACTAATGCGCATAATATTTTATCTTGCTTCATTTTGTGTTGACATTTGTGTGTTTGTGTATCATTGATTATGTTTGTCTACACTTGTAGGTCATGGTGACAGTAACAGTAGGAACATTCCCACGCTAGTTAAAGACATCAGTAATGTAGGTGAGGTGTCCTGTGGAAGCTCCCACACCATTGCGCTGTCTAAAGATGGACGTACAGTCTGGTCCTTTGGAGGTGGAGACAATGGTTAGTTAACTTACACCACTTGTTCTACTGAAGAGACATTTGAGACAGTCCTTTTCATGGTGTCAGGCACTCACTATGCATTTAAGCCAGCAGCTGCATCTAGATGTGCTTGAGTTGCCTTCTCTACTTTGTGCACATCTAGTAATTATTGTTTGTGAAGTTGCTGTATATGTGATAATAAAGATTATGGAAGACAATTACACCTTAGTATTTGTTTGTCTGCAGGGAAACTGGGTCATGGTGATACCAATCGTGTGTATAAACCCAAGGTGGTGGAGGCGCTCCAGGGAATGTTCATTCGCAAAGTATGTGCTGGCAGCCAGTCATCTCTGGCCCTCACCTCTACTGGTCAGGTATGAGACATTGCTAAGCCAGAAATTATTAAAGTGCCCCTATTATTCCATTTGTGAAATGTAGCTGTATGTGAATGTAAACTACCTGCAAAGTTGTGAAGCCGACAGTGCACGGTAAATAAAGTTGTTGTCTCTCAAAAAAAGAACCGACTCTGAATCACCTAAAAGAGACTTCAGGAATTCGAATCCAACTTCCGTGATGGCTACACGTCACTGGGTAACACATTTGCATAATGCCTGCCTGTTCTACATTGGCAGGCTGCGAACAGTGCCCTGAAACAGTGTAGCATTTCCATGTGGTAAACATCATGTCGAGAAGAAGCTGTGTCCTACGCTGTAAAAGTAATAATGTTCAACTAATGCAGAAATGTATAATACTACCTGTCGTACTTCGTGGCAGCAGAGGTTTTCACCTTCTCTTGGCATTCTGATACAGTTCCCACACATGTCGTGCACCTAAATAAATTCTAACAATGACGCTGCATTCACGTCTTATAACTACCACAAACTAAGTTGACACTTACCACTGAGAAACATCCTGCTCCAGTCATGCTTGCGAATCAGTGTCTGGTTGATCAACTGAATCATCATGATGATTGTTTTATCATCGACTCAGGCTCGATTTTATAAGGTAAAATCAATACCATTTTTTCTCTCTATACATTCTCTCCGGAGCTGTCGTTCAGTTATGCCAATGGGTGTTTAGTTTCTGATACACGCTGTCCGCGTTAGATCAATAACAAAGGACTGGGCCATCTGACCAATCAGAGCAGAGTAGGCTCACGGAAAGGAGGGGTTTAGATAGACTGAAACTTAGAACTGCTTCGTATGAATCGTTTACAAATCATTCAGAAATGGGGTGAAATTTAATGTATATTATGAGAAAACGAAAGTGTTTTTTGACCTTGCATGCATGTAAACCTGTTGTAGGAGACTCCCGAAACAATATTAGGAACCTTACAAAGGGCATATTGATGATAGATTACAAAATTAGGGGCAATTATGAGTTCATGTTGATTGATCATTTTAAACACACTGTTATCTGTGTTTATTGTGCAGGTTTACTCTTGGGGCTGTGGTGCGTGTCTTGGCTGTGGTTCATCGGAGGCCACTGCGCTAAGGCCAAAACTGGTTGAGGAACTTGCCACAACCAGAGTGGTAGACATCTCCATAGGAGACAGCCACTGCCTTGCTTTATCACATGGTAAGGGATCACTGCAACCCCACTGAATTGAGTACACAAAACTAATAGCTTTATCTGGTATGGTAAGTGGTTGGTATTGAAACAACAAGGGATGGAAGTAAGGGATGGAAATACAGTGGTTTCAGTGTTTTGTACTATTGTTTAACAGCATGCCAGTTGTTCAGCAGGCAAAATGGCTTTAATAAAAAAAAATTTAGTAGACAAAAACTCCATAAAACAGGTTTGAAAGTTTTGAAAATTACATCTTAAAATGATGGTTTCATTTCCATCTGTGTTATATTCAATATGGCGTCTAACCTGACTACGGTCTATGCAGTGCAGTTAGTTTTGTGATCCTTCTTAAATATTCTCACTTTAATATTTTCACTTTCAGTGTATTGCATAAAGCATTATAGAATTCTATTGTAAACTCCGTAAACAATGGCTGGTGATTAGGTGCGTTGGCTTTGTGAGTCTTCTTTGGGCTGTACTGTAAGTGTAAGGGTTGTGTAAACTGTAGTTTGTGATAGTGGAGAGAGAGGGGGGGGGTCAGATTAGTAGCAGAAGGGTATGTGCTGAGTCAGACTCAGATAAGGTGAAGCAAGGGGGCCTCACACACACATGAAGTCACAGACAATTTGACGCTGTGTAATTAAACCGAACGTGCCGTTCATGTGCATTGCGAAATGGTCAAGTGATCTTTTAGGGCATGCTACTGTCACACATCTGCTTTTCAAAATGCATAAGACTGAAATGTGACTCGTAAAATTACATGCTAATATGCTGAATAGTTGCTCTTTCATTAAATTTTTTTGTGGATGTTTTTGTTACAGACAATGAAGTGTATGCCTGGGGGAATAACTCAATGGGTCAGTGCGGTCAAGGGAATTCCACTGGCCCCATCACCAAACCCAAGAAGGTGATTGGTTTAGATGGAGTGGCCATTCAGCAGATCTCTGCTGGCACCTCCCACAGCCTGGCTTGGACTGCCCTCCCGAGAGACAGGTTAGCAAGTCTGTTAAACCCTTTTATTATCTTTACCTTTACCTTCATAAATACAAGTTTATTGATTCCTATGGCAAGAAGTTTATTTTTCTTTGTCTTGTTTTATTTATTTTTCAAAATTTCCATAACTTAGCTGTTAATCTTATGTGTATGTATACAGGCAGGTGGTGGCCTGGCATAGGCCATACTGTGTGGACCTAGAAGAAAGCACTTTCTCTCACCTGCGCTCATTCCTGGAACGATACTGTGACGGTATCAACAATGAGATCCCACCGCTGCCTTTCCCATCTTCCAAGTGTGTGTTCTGTTGACTCAATAAACACAACTGTTCTTAGCAATTACACTCTTTACTGCTCAACCACGTTCAACCACAGCAGCTCCGTATACAGGACTGAACTGAACTATTAAAAAAAACCGCGCTGTCACCACCATTGACTTTAGTCAGGGTTGCACCATATTTAATTATTGACAGGAATGAAAATGAGGCTGTGAGAAATAGAAGTATAGTGCATTGAATGGATTGCACTGTTGTTTAACAATAGCATGAATGGCTTTCTGAAAAAAAATTAATTAGACAGAAACTCTATAAAACAATTTTGAAAGTTGTGAGCTGATGTAGGACCTTTATACAGTCCGTGCCATTGTAAAGGCAGTAAATATCTCCTTCACAGCCTCATTTTCATCTGTGTAAAATTCAATATGGTGTCTAACCTGACTAAGGTCTATAGACAAGTGAAGCCTGCTTTGTTTTTTAAATCCATTAAATGTCACTGGAGAATTAATGCTGCTGCTAATGTTGTTTATTTGAGATCAAGTTTCAATTGATTTTTTAAACCATCCTTAAGGTTATTAAATATTAAGTGTGTATATTCTTGCACCATGGAGGGAGTAAATTTGTTTTTGGGCCAACAGGGAGCATCATAACTTCTTGAAACTATGTCTACGGCTCTTGTCCAATCACCTGGCTCTAGCGCTGGCGGGTGGAGTGGCCACCAGTATCTTGGGACGGCAAGCGCGGCCACTCCGTAATCTGCTTTTCAGACTGATGGATGCGTCAGTGCCGGATGAAATCCAGGAGGTCTGTGTTTGCTTGTGTTTTTCTACATATTTGTTGCTGTGATGGTTTATTGTGGTCTGTATTTTTCTCTGATCGATGTTTCGGCCATTTTGTAGGCTGTCATCGAGACTCTGTCCGTGGGAGCGACGATGCTGCTGCCTCCTCTGAGAGAAAGAATGGAGCTACTGCACTCGCTACTTCCTCAAGGACCAGACCGCTGGGAGAGCCTCTCCAAAGGACAGGTACGAGTTTGTGCCTCTTTGTAAAGAGCAGACAGTTTAAGTTAACTTACAAAAGCATCTGTTATATGTGTGTGTGTTTTCTGTCACAGAGGATGCAGCTGGACATAATCCTCACTAGTCTGCAGGATCACACCCATGTGGCATCTCTGCTGGGGTACAGCTGTCCTCAAGACACCTCTGAGCCTCCCACTCTACCCTCCGACTCTACGCATGTTTCTGGCACTGATTCTGATACACATCCTGACACACACTTGGCAGAGATCCTCATGAAAACTTTACTCAGGAACCTGGGCTTTTATACGGTCAGTTCTGCAGATTAAAATCTTGAGGCCCTGTTTGCGCTGTCAGCCAGCTTTGTTTTATCTTTATCTTGATTTACACGCACGCTTAGGTTAAATTATCATGTTGCCATATAAACATGTAGTCAGTAATAATAAAAGTTTCAGACTTTTAGACAGCAAAAAGTGCTTGCTTCATTTCGAGACTGTCATCACTAAATGTAACGATAACGTGCAGTTTAGTAAGTGACTCAGATGTTGATTTAGTGACCACTGATTCATACAATAAAAAAAATTGTCAGACTGATTCATACCAGTGACTCTAGTTTTTGAATCTTTTTCTGTGATTCATTAAACTAATCACCTCATAAGACTCATGTGTTTGTTAGTCAATACGCTTGCCTGTTTTTGCATGCAACCTACAAAGACAACTCAAAAGAAATATGTTTTTTTGCCATTATTTTGTCGTACAAATATTTTATATGTATACTCTGTATATTCGGGTAAAATATTATTTAATTTGCTGTGGTGAATGTCAATCCGATATTTTTGAGAGCAAGGGCATGCAAATTGTTATTTTCAGTGCGGTTCCACTAGTGCTCTTATCAGCCTAGTGCATCTTGGTCAGGTAAAAATGTAAACACTATCTTAAATGAATGTAAACAGATTCAAGAGGATAAAACGGAAATGGGTCACCATATTGTATCTGTGTATTACACTTACAGTGTAAATGTAACATCTGATATACACTTCTGATTATCTTCTCAACATGTTTTCCTGTGTGCATGTGTGTTAACCTAACAGGACCAGGCATTTGGAGAGCTGGAGAAGAACAGTGATAAGATCTTGCAGGGAACATCTTCATCTGATAGCAACCAACCAGCTCACCTCCATGAACTGCTCTGCTCTTTACAGAAGCAACTACTAGCCTATTGCCATATCAACTGTGTTACAGAGGTACATACACAACCAAATACATATACATATCCACACACAAATTTCCATCTTGGAAAGATCATGCATTTTATTGGGTCTGAGTGGCCTGATTTTCTTCCATATGTTAATCTGTGTTTTTCAGAGTTCCAGTAGTGTGGCACTCCTCCACAAACACCTGCAGTTATTATTGCCTCATGCTACGGATATCTATAATCGCTCTGCAACTCTTCTGAGAGAAAGCTCTGGAAATGGCAGCGTGCGTGAGAAGCTACGAGGTATATCAATGTACACACACATTTAAGCTAAACTCATTTATTATCTAAATGTTAATGGACCTGCAAATTTTTTCCCTGTGCTTGGTTGTGGTAGATGTGATCTACATGTCTGCAGCGGGCAGTATGCTGTGTCAGATTGTGACGTCTTTGCTGTTGTTGCCTGTTTGGGTGGCGCGGCCGCTGCTCAGCTACCTCTTAGACCTGCTTACCCCTCTTGACCGTCTCAACAGACTTCTGCCTGCTGCCACACCTCTGGAGGAACAGGAGCTGCAGTGGCCACTGCATGGTCAGACTTTCACATTCATATGATAAATAGCTAATTTAAGTTTAAATTTACAGTGCATACACACACACACACACATACTATATATATATATATATATATTTACTGTAATATAAAAATATAATTTAACATGGTACAGATCTTGTGTTTTTAGCATTTTAATAAACTTTAAAGAGCTTGATCTTTAAAGAAAATCATTGTTACCAATCTTGCGTGCACCATGGTAATTTGCTGGAGCCCCTTCCTCCTGTTTAAGAGCCACTCAACACTCAAGAACCACTCATCTCTCATTCAGTTAAACTTCTGAAACTTTAATCGATAATTTTAAGCGATAAGCTTTAATTGATAATTTAGTCATAAATTATTACTTTTCATTTGAATTCTTTCCCTTCACTCCCACATCCTATAATCAGATTATTTTTCCTTTATCCTTCTTCCTGTAGGCACTCCAGATCTGGTTGATCCAGTATGTGTTTCAGGATCTGCACAGTGCTGGGTGTGGTTGGTGGATCTGGAGCGTACCGTAGCGCTGCTGGTGGGACGTTGTCTCGGAGGAATGCTGCAGGGAGCCCCACCCTCACCAGAGGAACAGCACACTACCCATTGGCTCAAAACACCGCTTTTTAGTAATGGCTTAGAGACTGATATACCCCAGCTTGGTATGCACACACATTTTAATTCCTTTTATCATTAAATGTCCTGTTTTGTTTTGAAATTTATTGAGTTATGGAAGTAAAAAAATGTTGTGAATTGTTATGAAATGGAATATGTGTTTCAGATGTGTGTATCAGCTCTCTGCTGGAGGTGGCTCTGTGTGGAAATGAGGAGCAAAGACCTTTCGACTGTCAATTGCGTGCTGACATGAGTGTGCTGGTTGATTTGGCCCTTGGATCAACTAAAGAGCCCACACACAGCTTCTGGACAAACATGCAGGATTATGCCATCAGCAAGGGTAGGACACAAAAATAGAACATATATTGAGGATTATGGAAGGAGTATTATAAATGCTGATTAGCTTTACCTAAGTGCTAAGTGCTTGCATAATCTCAGAAGTCACACATTAACCTATGCAGACTTTATAATTGCTAATATTTCTGTTGTGATGGGTAGCCCCACCAACAGTGAAATCTCACTGGTCCAAAATCTCACTACACACCACTTGTCTTGTTGCACCTGATTAGGGCTTTGTGTCAGTTGTCATTTCTTTTAAAGGATTAGTTCACATCCAGAAGATGTGATGTCATCCAAGATGTTCATATCTTTCTTTCTTCCTTCAGTCGAAAAGAAATTAAGGTTTTTGAGGAAAACATTCCAGGATTTTTCTCCATATAATGGACTTCAGTGGGGATCAAGGGGTTGAAGATCCAAATGGCAGATTCAATGCAGCTTCAAAGGGCTTTACATGATCCCAGCCGAGGAATAAGGGTCTTATCTAGTGAAACGATCTGTCATTTTCTAAAAAAAA